>NC_133618.1:18043201-18150701 GCF_048593235.1 Sminthopsis crassicaudata | reverse complement strand
TTCAGCAATACTAGATATCCTAATTTTCTTCATACACAGCATGTTATTTCCAAAGTCAATGTGTATTATGTGTATTCTCCAGTTTGGTTGTTACGTCTACTCTGTATCTATAATATTGCTACTCTTCATTTGTGTCTCCTTTTACCAAAAAAAAAAAAAAAAAAAAAAACTCTTCCTCTCTCTGTCACTACTAGTTCCTTCCCTCTGAGATGACCTTTAATTTACACCGTAGATACTTTGGATATATAATATCTTGCTTGTTTTTTTTCCAATAGAATTCAAGCAGTTCTAAATTTCTACAGATCATCATGAAAATCCCATTCCACTCCTACCACCTTATTTGCTTTTCCATCACTCTAAATCATTGTACACTAAACTTTCATGCTAACTCCAACCAATTTTCCACTGTGTCCTTGAGAATGCCTGTTTCATAAGCAACAAACTTCCTTTTATCTAAAATCTTTTCCTTTCTCACTCTATTTACTAGCTCTGAATGAATCCTGGTTTCCTCCTGATGACACAAACTCCATGACCACTATGTTACATATAATGTATAATGTTATCTTGGCTCATTTTTCTTGACTCACTATTTGAGGCAGTAAACTTGGAAATCTTCTTGCTCCCCCTTGCCACTTCCAGATTCTCCTCCATCACTCAGTATCCTCTCTTTTTTGGAGGTTCATGGTATTCATATCTCCCAACAAATCTCAATCCTGTAGCTATTTATGGACCTTCAGTTGACTCCCTTTCTTTCCTCAATAAGTTCAATATCTGGTTTATCATTTCCTCTCTTACCCAACCCTTAAACTAATACTGGGGACTTCAACGTAAATTTTGATTTTTCCTCAAATATTCTAATCATTCAGTTCCTTGATCTATTACTTCTCATGAGCTACTCCTCCATCCTACCTCATCCACATGTAAAAATGGTCATACCCTTTATATATATATATATATATATATATATATATATATATATATATATATATATATACATATATATATATACATACATATATATATATACATATATATATACATACATATATATATATATATACATATATATATATATATATATATACATATATATGTGTGTGTGTGTGTGTATTGTTGTTGTTATTGAGGTAATTGGAGTTAAATGAATTATTTAGCATCAAACAGCTAGTAAGGATTCAGTGTCTGAAGCCAGATTTAAATTCAGGTATTTCTTATTTCAGGAATGATACTCTATCCACTGTAACATCTAGCTGCCCTTTAAGCTTATTTATTTTAAGATGGCTTTTAAAAATTGGAGTTCCAAATTCTCTTCTTCCCTCTAACATCTCTTTCACCTATATAGAAGGCAAGAAATATGTTAATTGTGCATATGAAATCACAACATACAAAATCATGTAAATTTTATCTCCATATTAATGTTTCAAAAGGAGAAAAATGAGGAAAATGAGAAAAATATACTTCAACTTTTGCTCAGAAATCATCAGTTGCATCTAGAGATGGATAGCATTTTTCATCTCAAGTCCTTTAGAATTGTCTTGGATTATTGTATTGATTAAAAAGCTATATCATTATTGCTATTACTGTGTACAATGTTCTCCTGTTTCTGTTCACTTTACTTTGCATCACTTCATATGTCTTTCCAGGTTTTCCTGAAACTACTCCACTCATAATTTCTTATAGCACAATAGTATTCCATTGCAACCAGAAACCACAACTTGTTCAGTCATTCCCCATTTGTTGGTCATCCCCTCAATTATAAAATCTTTGCCACCACAAAAGGAGCTGCTATAAACATTTTTGTATACATAACCATTTTTCCTTTTATTTATTTATATTTCACTCTCTCGTTTATAGAACTAGTAGTAATATTGCTGGATAGAAATTGTTGTATTCTTGATGTCACTCTTATCCACAAATATTAATTTTTATGTTTGAGGATTTTGAAGTCCACTTATTTGGCCAAATTCCATTGGCTGTTCACCTCTTCCTCAGTTTCCCTTTACAAAACCCTACTCTTCATCTGTACCATGACCTCTGAGGACTTGTTTTCCTCAAATCAACCCTGACCTAGATACTCTCTCCTTTTCTTCATATCTTGGCTCCTCGATGAATCAATTCAGTTCTACACTATATTTCTCTCATTAATCTCTAGCCTCTTAATCATTTTACTGATTTCAGTCAAGTAAGTCTGACCCTTAGAAAACTTCTGTCATTTCCTTTGTACCTAAACATGTACCTAGAACAAAGGGAAAATGAAACAATTACTCTGACTCGATCACCTACAAATTTATATTATATGGTCTCAACTAGGTTCTCATTGCTACTAGGCAATTTTCTTATATTCCCTTTCCATTCAGTTGTCTATCTTCCATAATGATTTTTCCAAATGTTTGTATCCCTCTATAGATTTTCCATGGTTTCCTGTCCCCCATTCACTCTACTCAGGGGATCACCATTGATCACTCTTTCCTCTTGATACCACTTTCTCCTGGTATTTATCCTATCCAATTTGACAACTCCTCTGTTTCTCTCCTTTGCTGAATCCTTCTCCTTATCATGCTCTGTTAGGATTACCAGGTGAATTCTCACCTTGTCACTATCCAGACAACCTGAGTTCTCACCTGGTAATCCTAACATCGCTCTTTAACCATAGTTGTCCATCAGGGCTATCTCCCTGGTCCTCTTTTTTTCTCTCAGTCTGATTCTTCCCTTAGTGGTCTTATTAGTTCCTCTATGGTAATGCTTCTCAAACCCACATTTTCCACTCCAATATTTCTGCTGACCTCCAATGTCTCTTCTTTCTCTGTTTTTTAGACATCTGAAATTGGATTTGAAGTAGATACCTTAAATTCAATATATCTAAAATATAATTTATCTTTCACCTAGGCCTTCCTCTTCTTCTTCCTTCCCTTTTACTATAAAGGGCAACACTATCCTCCCAATCCCTTAGGTTCATAACAAAAAATCCTCAATTCCCCACTACAGTTCATCCCATTATATTTAAGGTATTAACAAGGCCTATCACTTGCATCTTTACAACATCTCTTTCACATGCTCCCTTCATTCTTCTAGTACTATCATCATACTAATTAATGCAGCCCCTCAGTACTCCACATTTGCTTTTTGCTTTATCTATCTGCAGTTTTTAACACAGAGCCTGATAAAGAATACGTACTTACAAATGCCTTTTGACTGCCTTTCCAAAACTCCAAAGTTTAAGTGCAGTCAGTCACAGAAAGCTTGAGACAACAAATTACCTAGAGTTTAATCAATAGTGTTCTATGTGCTTGGGAAACAAATATAAAAATGAAATCTTTCCTGCCCTACAGGAGCTCATATTACATCAGAGAAGAGCATATGCACATAAATAGGTATGTGCAAATTATAACTATATTCAAAAGATACAAAACATGTAAAAGGTAATTTGTGTGAGCACTGGTAGGTGTGGGGGACAAGGAAAGGTCTCACTTAAAAGGTGGGGCTTGAGTGTTGCATAAAACTAGGGATTCTAAGACATGAGAATAAGGAGGAAATGAAAAACATAGTCTAAATGTTAGTTCAAGGATGGTTTTGCCTTTTTTTCTCCTTAGCTTTGGAAAGCTCTAAAGAAAATCAAGGTTAAGTTAGTAGATGTTGAAAACACTTTCATGTATAAAGGACATTGGAATACATTAGTTCTCTTTTATCTAATAAAGATTAGAATAAAAAATTATATCATTGCTTCTACTTTCTGCTACTAAAGTGGATATTCCAACTAGAAAAGCCTAGTTCACTTGCCCATAAATTAATGAAGGCTTGTTTACCTGCTGATGGACCTGGGAACCCATCCTTATCATCTTCAAAGAAACAATCACCTACACATTAGTTCCTTCAAAATCTACCCTAGAAAGTGCTAACTATATATATATATATATATATATATATATATATATATATATATATATGTCTATATCTATCTATCTATCTATATACATGTATATATATATATTTTTTAAAGGTTTACAGATATTTTTATTATGATTAGAATGTTGATTCTACTGATATTATTTAATTCACTAAGGTTTAATTAGTGCTTTATATAAAGTTGCATCTGATATAATTTATCTTCCTATGGAACTCACCTTTTGGAAATGGAATGGTAGGCGATAAATATAGCACATAGCACATATAAGCAACAGTGGTACCTCATTGCTCATCATTAATTGATTCCAGAAGGCTTGTAGAGTGGGGAAGATGATGAGTACTGAATGAATTTTTACCATATGGGGCATTTCTTTATTCCATAATCTAACTATCCTTTCTGAATCAATTTCCCCAAAAGACAAGTAGGAATTTGGAGAAATAAATCAGTCTATCTTAGTCATTCTGGCTCCTCCCTTCTTGATCCAACTAATTTTCTGAGAGGAACCAGGGCCCTTATACAGTCTTCCTACCATATGGAGTCTAAGCTCCCTTATAAAGAAAGGGGGAGTTACCCTCTCAGCCCTTTGCAGAACCAGGCTTTGGATGCTGCCAGGAGGCTTGAGTCCTTCCCCAGTGCTGCTGTTGCTTTCCAAAGTTGCTGCTCCTACTGAGTACATTGGCTATTAGCCTTTCTAGTATTATTGTTTGGGGAGCCAGGAGACTATGTGCTGCAACCACATCATCCTGCAGGAACTGTCCAGCAACCTGTCTGTTGAAGTACAACTTCAGCATTGTGGATTCCCACTTGACAGTCCTGTGAACCATTTCTTCTAGGGAGGAGCTGTCCATGGTGAAGGGTAATAGTTATTGTTTGTCTTTCATTCTCAAAGAGGACTTTGATATCAGGGAGGTGATGTCATGAAATGCAAGTGAATTGGATTTAAGCCAGGGAGAACTGTAACGTGCTGTTGTCTCCAGAAACTGCCGATTGCTCTCTGGTCTAGAGGAGAGACTTCTTCCTCCAGAGAGCCGCCTCAAGTCTGGTCCAAACAAGACATTCTCTTTCCTCCAGAGAGCCTCTCTAACTCTGACCTAGAACAGAGATTCTCTATCTCTGGAGTGCTGCCCTCTTTTATCCTCCCAGAGAATGGGTGTGGGATAACACAAGGGCTTCTGGGAAAAATTACTTTAACCAATGAACTTGCTCCTCCTAAGCATGCTAGCTCCTCCCCCAGGAATTCACAAGTAAAACTCCCAGTAAAGGCCCTGAACTAGAGAATTGTTAAGTACCGACTTAGCACTTAGTAAGAACCTAATATCTCATTATCTCATTAGCACTTAGTAAGAACCTAACAGAGAACAATGCAAGGTCCCCTGCCTTACTTTCTCTTCCAGAGGTATTTATATCCAGTGGCCAGATATAGATCAGATAACTAGAGATGACCATGGATGCAATGGGAGACTTTTTAAGCTAAAATCTTCATCTGATCTCAGTTTGACTGAGGCCCCACCCATTCAGTGATTAAGGTTAGGTAGCAATGGAGGCAAAGAATCTCCTCTTTCACCTAATCCAAAAAAAAATCTAATATATAAATCTGGCAATGGTAGAACTGAGCAGTACACTTGGTCAGCCTCATGTTCCTACCACTCAACCAACACAAGGACCAAGTACAATGAGTAATGAACAAGCCTTGATTTCTGAGGCATTTTATCTTGTCCAAATACATCAGATGCAAAACATCATAAACCGATGAGTGCTGAGGTATCACTGAAAACTGCAAATTTAAATGATTTCCTAAAGAACCAACAGCAAATTTTTTTTGTAGTTGTTTTGTTTTTGTTTTTTGGTATTGCTGATTGCTATGATTAGGGAAAACTTAATAGGGGATGTGACATTAGAATGAGATTTTATAAGATACATTGAGATTAAGTTGGTCTATAGGGCATTCTAAGCTAAAGGGATAGAACTATCAAAAGCATGAAGATGGTAATGAACAGGATATCAGATGGGTATATTTAATACATTTATAGAAAAGCAGTAAGATAATACTTCCCACTATTGGATAAGCTAGAGAGTGAAGAGTTTGCAAGGTCCGACCAAGAAATGTGGACTTTACATGCTTTTATGCAGCGAAGCAACCGTGAAAAATTTGCAAGACTGCATGGTTGCAGTGGATAGATGACTGAACTTGGAATCAGGAAGACATCTTCCTAAATTCATACACTTACTAGTTGTGTGACTTTAGGCAAGTCATTTAATCCTTTAGTTTTAGTTCCTCATCTGTAAAATGTGGAAAAAGAAATGTTGAACCAATTAAGTATCTTTGCCAAGAAAAGGTCCAAATTGGATCACAAAGAGTTAAATGTGACTAAAGCAACTGAATAACAACAACAAAAATGTATGTTAGTTAAACTACTGGATTCCTGGTAATGAATAATGTTGAAGAGGACAGTAAGAAATATATCACTTAGATATGTTTTTTCAATATTTCAAGGAAAATTGTATATAACTAAATTCCAAGAAAGAAAAATGATAACTTCTTTGAAGATGTTACAATGGCTATAAAATATATAACCAATTTTGTAACACAAAATGATTTTGGATTTCCTGACCAAGTAGCACTTGTCAGGGGAATTTAATTCTAGTACATGGTGGTCATAACGTTGAACTTGCTAGGATTTCAGATTTGCCTCTGTTAAGTCCATAGATATGAGGATCAAAATAATTTTTAATGGTTAAAAAAATACTAACAGCAACAGCTAATGGAGGACATGGCTTGTATTGGGAAGAAATTTTCCTTCAACTAAAGAAGGATTGGTAGATAAACCAAGAATCTATGGTCCTTTATGATATTTATTTGTAAATATTCTTTATTTCACTTATAAAGGTAATTTTCTTGAAGACCAAGGTGGTTAGCAACATTCTATCTGGCTAGTTTTCTCTGTATTTTCTTCTGTTCTGCTTTAGATAAATCTGCCTCTTCTATTCCCAAAACATTGGGAATAAGGATTCTAATCAGAAGGGGTCTTAGAAGTCATTTTTATCCAATACCCTCATTTTATAGTTAAAAAAAAATCCCGAAGCCTAGATAGGTTTAGTGAATTACCCAAAGTCATACAAATGGTTAGAAATAGAAGCCAGATTTTGATCCAGATATTCTGACTACAGAGTCAGTGCTCTTTTTTACTGTACTAATCTGTCTGAATTTTCCTGATTCTGTGATTATTTGTTCATCATCGTTCTCTATGTCTGTTATGTTTTGCCTATTCCTCTTCCTTTTCCTCCTTCTTCTTTCTTCTTTCTCCTTCCCTTATTCTCCTCCTTTCTCTTCGGCTTCTTTCTTTTCCTCTTCTTCTTATTTCTTCTATTTTCTCTTCCTCCTATTTTATTCCTACTCATTCTCTCCAAAAAGTCTTCTATAATTCCCTTTGTTGGTGACAGCCTCCCTGCCTCCTGATAAGGACCTTACAAAGCACTTTGCTTTCTACAACTCTACAATCTTTTTTTTAACAATGTGTTATGGCACAATTAACATGGTTGGTATCTTTCCTCTCCACCAGACTATAACCTACCCAAAGACAAGACTAGTGTCTTATTTAAACCTTACATTTTCCATAAGCCAAGCACAGTGCTTGGTCCAGAGGAAATGTTAAACAGATGCAGTTGAATTGACTTGAGTATCATGAGGAACATTGCCATGCACATGATCCTTGACTGCTAGATTCAATAAAGTTTTGAGCCATCATTTGACTCAATTTCACAAGACTTACTTAGTAAGTACAAAGTACAAGGGGATACAATAGCTTAAGTGATGGTCTGAAAGTACCAGGGGCAAAACAAGGAGCTTTTGGCTGGGAGGAATGATTTTGGATATACATCTTGTGCAAAGATGAGCAAATACAATATGCATACTAAGTCATTTCAAGAGGTGGTAGATACTCAAAATAAGTATTTGAGGAGTGGGAAAAATATCAGTAAAGACATCTTATATAAAGGCTGCATCCAAGTCATGAAGGCAACTGGGGATTCCAAGAGACAGAGTGAAGAGTAAGAGTATTACAGACTGTGTTAAGGCATGGAAGTGGGAGATGGGATATTGGCAGATCAGCTGGCATGGAACGAGGAGCGCACTAAGGGAATAATCTAGCCATAAAGAGATAAATGATGCCTGGTTTTGGAATTATGAGCCATATGAAATCTTGGGCCATAGAGTTTGCATTTTGTCCCAGAGAAAAAAGGGAAACACTGAAGTTTTTTGAGTTGGAAAAAAGATAGGTTAAGATCTCTATTGTAGAAATATGAATTGCAAAAAAGGTACACATATAAATATATACACACATATATTCTCTCTATATGTATACAAATGTGTTTATATGTTTATAAATATACAGCATATACATATATTTTGCATATATGTATATATCCATATACATTCATATCCATATGCATTTATTTCATATATATGTGTATTATATATGTATGCACATTTATATATATATTTATATTCACATTACATAATGCATGTTATATATGTGTGTTATATGTATATGTGTGTATATATGTGTATATATATATATATATATATATGTATATATATATATATCCGCATTGTGTATATATATATGTGTACATGCATATATATGTACATATACCAACTTAATGGCACAATCTGCTTTGTTACTCTCTGTAACCCCATGCTTTCTATAATGCATTTTGCTACATAGGAGGTGCTTAATAAATTTTATTTTAATTACTTGGTTGCAATGAATCTATTATAGTAGGTATTTGACAAATAATTAATAAATAATTTATAGAGTAAGAAAAAGACAAGGACAAAAAGACTCAATTGAGGAGTCATGTGCGTATATAATTATATATGCATATAATTAAACATATAAGCATATATAATTATGTATAATGAAATGTATAATATACAACTACATATAAAACTCTATATATCATTTATTTCCAATTTAATAGATTTAAATCTAAAAGGAACCTCAAAGATCAGTTACTTCAATCTCCTAATTTTATATATAAAGGAAATTGAGGACAGAAAAATGACTTAGCTGAGACTGCACAGTTAATGAATAGTGATCACAGGGTCAGAACCAAGGTTCTCTAACTCCAAATTCAGGCCTATTTTCACTATATCGTGCTTTCTTCACGAAAAGAATGTATTTGATAGTGCAAATATCATTCCTACTGGACAAATGAGGAAACTGAGGCTTTGAGAAATATGAATTATTCATAATTGTGGGATCAATGAAACAGTTACATTTGAAAATGATGTTAGAGTTCAGCTAAACTCTTATAGATAAATAAAACTAAGACAAAGAGAAGAAATAATTGGCTATAGGTCACATAGTATGTTTCAGAATCAGAATTCAAACCCAAATCACATTGAGTTGAAATACATCACTAAAAACACAATTGGAAACAGGATGAACCATAATCAAACCTCAAACTTGTGAATCAAAAGCTAGTACTCTTCAATTCTACCTCAGTGATTAATGGGATGAGAGAATGAGTCAATTTTGTTCTGTGTGTGTATATGTGTGTGTGTGTGTGTGTGTGTGTGTGTGTGTGTGTACATGTACATAATTTCCATTGTGTCCAGGCATTATGTGGGATGTTCAAAATCACTTCAGCACTGCTCTGTCTTAGGGAAGACTACAGAGCCTGGACATCTCATTCTGCTATAACAGCCAGCTTCATTCCATTTTATTAAAACAGAATGACCAGTGCATAATTCATTGCTGGAATTATCCCTGTTTCACAAATTGAAATCCTTTGGTTAGCAACCAGCCATGTGGAAAGCTCATCAATATTAATGAAATGTTCTGAAATGTTTCATTTATTGTCCATGAATAGTCACAAGGGGTAGTAAAGGCATTTAATTGAAAATCAGCCTTAAAAACTTATGTAATAAATGCACACTCTACTGGAACTTTTCATATAATACTATGGGCCCATCCTTTAGCATGCTTTTTCATCAGTGCCATACAGAATGGCCATGAGGGCAAATAATTAGTCTGGTGGGAAACAGAAAATAAGAGAAAGGATGCGAAGATGAATGTATTGGAGGCAGGAGATCTAACTTGTTCAGAAATTAATCCATATTTGGCAGATACTGGTTCCAGGATAGCAAATTTTCACAGCATTCAAAAATTACAGAACTCTGAAGGAAATAGACTGTTAGGATTACCAGGTGAGAACTCAGGTTGTCTGGACAGTGACAAGGTGAGAACTCAGGTTGATTTGACAGTTCCCTGGCTCAGACCTTTGGTTCGGGCCTTTAAAGGGAGTTTACACCTTAGGAATTCCAGGAGGAGCAAGTTCATTGGTTGAAGTAATGTTTCCCAGAAGCCCTTGCGTTATCCCATACCCATTCTCTGGGAGGATAAAAGAAGGGCAGCATTGGGTCTGAGAGAAGGGACTCTGGGATAAAGTCTTGACACCAGGCAGGCTGAAAGGAGACCAGTCTGATTTGAGAAAGGACAAGAGTTGGAGGAGATTCAGAGCTCCCAAGAAACCTGCGCACAGAGGAAAAGATTTTACAGATCTCCTCCCAGAGAAGGATTATAATTGAGCAGACTACCAGACCCTCACAATTCAAGAACATTACACTAGACTTCATCTAACTCAGAGCTTCTTAAACTTTTTTTCTATTCATGACCTCTTTTTTCCCCTTTAAAATTTTTACATGACTCCAGATAGATAGATGTATATGTACACATATATGTATATATATACATAATATATATTTGCATATAGATAATAGATATACAAATCAAATAATTCATGATAAATCATACAGAAATTTATTTTAAAACTATTATTTGGTATGCATATAATTTTACTATTTATTAAAGACAAAAGCATATTTGAATACTAATAATAGATATGCTTGTTTATTATTGAATGAAGAATGGAATCAGCAAAATATTTGACAACTTTTACTGCTGTCAAATTTTTCACAATGCCCATGATCAAGTATGTGACCCCATATGGAGTTCTGACCCACAGTTTAAAAAGCTCTGATCTAGCCGAATCAGATTTGAAGAATAAACCACTCTATAATATACCTGTGCTAAGCCTGGAAAAAGAAGTCAATGTTTTCAAGAAATTCATGTTCTATTGACAATATATTTTTTTTACCATCCATTTCTTAGACCAAATTCTCTTACTCTTTTATAGAACTTTGAAGGTTCTGCAAAAGTACAAGTTTTGATGAGCAACAATAACATTGTCCAAATACATGAATATCTGGAAGATCAGCCCTTATATAAGGAATTGCTAATCACCTCCACGAATCTCCTCTATGATAACAAGTAGTTTTAATAAGCACATGTCTTTCTGATTTATGTCTCATTTCATATTGGTTCTCCAAGTATGCAGAGGAGATACCTTGTAAGAGGAGAGTTTGTGATTGTTTTACTCTACAAATTTCTCATACTTATCAAATCACATGCTTTTTATTGCCATACTATAAGTAGAGTGGAATTGTGGACAGCACATTCTTTATTCCTTTCCATTACTCACTAAAAGCTCATTGATTGAGGAAAAAAATTTTGTTGATCTTTCAGTCATTTATGCTTTGGTAAAGATGCAATCTACTGTGGAATATCACTTGTATAAAGTACTTGTTCTATCTGATACCTTTAAAAAAAATCTCTTCCTATAAGAATAAAAATTATTTTAAGATCTTATGAAGATGAGAATGAGGGCACATCAGCTTTGATGTTTTATCAGTCATCTTTTAGATCACAATAACAAAGTTGGATTTTTTCCAGGAACTTATTATTTCTCTGTACTTCAGATATATTAAAATTGATCTCTCATTGCTTTTACAAGTGTGTACATCTATCATTGATTTTCTCTGTGTATACCTAATTTAATCTAGCCCATTTCTCACATCCTTATTCTCTTCAGTGTCATTCCAATTTCTATGAGCAAATTTTAGTCTAGGATGTTAGAATCAAATCTGGTTGACTTCATGGTCATTGATAGAGAAAAGTGTTTGGAATAAGTAATGAGATGACATGATTTACAGAATGCTCAGGAATATCTGAGCTCAAATCTAGCCTCAGAAACTTCTCAACTGTGCAACCTCTGGCATGTTATTTAACCTCTGTTTAACTTTTCTTAATTATAAAATGAGTGATAATTGTCACACTCACCTGCAAGGGTCATAGTGATGATCAAGTAGATAATGTTTTTGAAGCATTTAGCACAGTGCTTGGCCCATAGTATGTGCTATATAGATACTTGCTTTTATTGTTAGGTGGAAAGGAATAAATATCACTATCACCATCACCATCACCTCCACTATAACAACCATGATCATCACCACCACCTCCACCACTACCACCACCGTCTACCACCACCTTCTGTACCACCATTACTACTACCTCCTCTTTCTCCTCCTCCTCCTTTTCCTTCTCTTCTCTTCCTCCTCCTGCTCCTTGATCACCACTACCACTACTACTACCATTACCACCATCATTTGCAGATCTTTTATATCCTTTATCTGTTTTATATATATATGAGTGTATGTGTGTGTGTGTGTGTGTGTGTGTGTGTGTGAGAGAGAGAGAGAGAGAGAGAGAGAGAGAGAGAGAGAGAGAGAGAGAGAGAGAGAGAGTTCGTAGGATAAATTATTTTCATGAATGTCCATCTTTTTTAACTTCCTTGTAAATTGTTTTGTCCTCTCCTGTAAACATTTTTTACTTTATTCTTTTTTCTCTTCTTCCAAGTAAGCTATGGTTAAGAAATAGATTTATATAGATTTATACACACACATACACATACCCCACTCCTCTTCCACACACGTATATCTTTCCTATCCCTGCTGACTCTGCTTTAATTCTGCTCCTTAACTTGTCTCGCTATTACTTAATCTTCCCTCATCCATGGATCCCTTCTTTGTCTTCTTCCCTCACCCTTTGATTTTCCATCCATCCACCCCTCCCCTTTATTGCTTTATAGATTTTGGAGGGTTCTATATCTTTCATGATATATATGTAGTATTATCTATTTAATCCATTCCTGATTTTAGCAGGTTTTCAGAACTATTTCAGAACTATGAACCCCCCCAATACCTTTGTATCTATTCTTTTCTGTTCCTCAATTATATAACGTGATAACTATTTTTACCTTAACTCTGCCACAATCTTTCTTTTGAGCTACTCTATTATTTTTTTTTAATTCAGAAAATATTTATTGGCTATATACTCTACATAGACCATTCTGATAATCTAAACAAACAAAAATCCCTGGGATCAAACAGCTTGCTTTCTATTGGAAAGCTATTACTTATACAGATATAAAAAGTACAAAGTAAAAATGTATGGACACCTAAATGGTGCAATGGGTAGAAAACTAGCCCCAAAGTCAGGAAGACCTGAGATCTAATCTGACTTCAGATACTTAACACTTACTAGCTGTGTGACCATGGGCAAGTCACTTAACTCCAACTGATTCACTCAAAAAACAGTAACTATTAAATCATTTTATGATAAAAAAAGAACTAAGAAAAGATTATATATAGATATAGGCATGTGATCTTAACCTCATAGAAATCTAGAGTTTGAGCTACTTTATTGTTGATGCCAAACAAACATATGGTATACATTTCTCATATTAAAAAAAAAAAAAAAAAAAAAAAAAAAAAAAAAACATAAACAATTTCCCCCTATTGAGCTCCTAGAAAATGATCTTTGATATTGGCTCTTATATGATAAATTTTCTATTGAGTTCGAGTTTGGTTGATAGAAAGTTCTGAAAATCCACAAGTTCATTGAATGCCCATTTTTTCAACATAATTTTTCTGGATATGATTGTTAGGATTACAAGGTGATTGCTTATCCTGACTAGGACTGATTCTGAGCCCTTCAGAGGAGCTAGCCCGGCACTTTACATATGATATTTTTGCCACAGGCCTAGTGGCTACTGATAAGTCCTGTATAATTCTAATTGTCGTTCCAGCATATTTGAATTGTTTTTTCTTATTTCTTGAAAAATGTTCTATTTGATCTGGAAGTTTTGAAATTTGACAATAATATTCCTATGTGATTTACACAAAGGATCTCTTTGACATGGTGATTGGTAGATTTTTTTTTTCCTGTTTCTACTTTCCTCTCATGTTCTATCAACATAGGACAATTTTCTTAGATTATTTCTTGCATTATTGTGTCAAGGTCCTTTTTTTGGTCACAGCTTTCAAGCAGTCCAATTATTCTTATATTTTTCTCTTGATCTCTGTAGAGGGCAGTACTTTAGAGAAGTATATTTGAAACAAGCTGTTAACTCAGTGGATTTGATGAGATGATTATTACTAGATCACTTAGTACTTAGCATGGTGATGCAATGGTTCTCTAAGTTCACACATAATTAGTATTCTGTGTTACAGCCATGGAGATCTGAGTAAGAAATTTGACATCCAAATATAAGACTCAAGAGGAGCTTAAAAAGGTAAATAGCAAGGAGAAATAATAACACAATAAGATTAAAATATTTATTTCCTACATGCAAAGATAATCAAGAATTACTAAAAATCTATTTTATTAAGGCAGTTAAAAGAAATGAACATAGAGGGAATGGGTATGAGTTGATTATGATAGTATGATATTCAAAAGTCTAAGGGTGAGAAAAAATATACCTTGGGAGAAGGGGAAAGGGATTAATAGGATGGGGTAAATTACATTACACACAAAAGGCAACAAAAAAAGTTTAGGGAAGATGGGAAAATTGAGGACAATGTCTGAATCTTATTCTCATTGAAATTGATTCAAAAATGAAACAACATAAACACTCAGTTTGGTATAGAAATCCATCTTATCACAAAGGGAAATAGGAAGGAAGAAAGGAAAGAAAAAAGGGAGCCAACTTGTAGAAGGAAAGGAACATTGGGGGAGATGGTGATTAAAGGAAAAACTTTTGAGGAGGGATAGGGTGCAAAGGAAAGCGAGCAAATGATAAACAGAAGGAAAAATCAAGATGCTGCGAAATGCATAGCAATTATAACAGGGAAAATGAATGGAATGAACTCATCCAGAAAACAGGAGATAACAAAGTTGGATTAAAAGACAGAATGCCATGATATGCTGTTTACATTAAAATTGGATCAACACACACACGTACACACACACACACACACACACACACACACACACACAGTAAAGCTAAAAGTAAAGTAAGAATCTATCTATCCTTCAACTGAGGCTAAAAAAATCAAGCACACACAGAAATTATATTCTCAGCAAAAGAAAAAGCAAAAATAGATCTAATTAAACAGAATGAAGGAAAAAAACCTACATTTTGCTAAAAGATACTATAGATAATGAAATAATAGCAATACTAAACATAGTTGTCCAAATTACATAGCATTTGAATTCTTAAAGAAAAATTTAAATAAATGGTAGGAGGAAATAATAAAATCTTACTGGGGAAAGACTTCAACTTTTTCCTTTCAGAACTAGATTAATGTTTAATAAAAAAAATAAACAAGAAATAAATGAAGGAAATGAATAGAATTTTAACATACATTATATATATATATGATATATCTCTGGGAAAAAATTGAATGGGGAAAGAAAGGAATATGCCTTTTACTTAGTGGAACATGGTATATATACAAAAAATTGCCATGCAATAGGACATAAAAACCTCATGGCAAAATGCAAAAAGCATAAATATTAAATGCATCATTTTAAGTTCACAATTCAATAAAAATCATATTCAATAAAGTTTCGTGAAAAGATAGATAAAAAATTCATTAGAAACAAAATAATCTCATCATAAAGAATAGGAGGCTCAAACAACAAATCATAGAAACAATCAATAATTTCATTAAAGGGAATGACAATGAGAGAGCATGCCAAAGTTTATGAGATGTAACCAAATCAGTACTCAAGGAAGATTTTCTATTTCTAAATGCTTATCTCAGGACAATGGAATAAGAACAGATTAATGAATTGGGCATGCAACTAACAGAAAACTAGAAAAACAAGAAGTTAAAGATCCCCAATTAAACATCAAATTGAAAATCCTAAAAATCAAAGTAGAATTTAAAATTTGATGGGAAAAAATAAAATAGATAAACCATTAGTTAATTTGATTTTTTTTAAAAAAGAAAGAAGAAAATCAAATAACCAGTATCAAAAATAAAAATGTTGAATTCAGCACCAATGTGTATAAAATGAAAACAGTTATTAAGTATTTTCTCAATTACTATAACTAAATGTGACAAGCTAAGTGAAATGTTTGAGTAGTTATAATAATATAAGTCACACAGATCAACAAAGGAGGAAATAGAATACCTAATCCCAAATTAGAAAAAGAAATTAGACAAGCCATCAAGGAACTCCATAACAAAAATCCCCGGAGACAGATGGATTCACAAGTGAATGCTGTCAAACATTTAAAGAACAATTAATTCTAATTTTATGCTATCTGGAAAAATAGGCATAGAAATTCTACACAGTTCCTTTTATGATAAAATATAGTGTTGATTCTAAGTCAGGGAGAACAAAACCAAAGAAAACTATAGAACAATTTCTCTAATGAATATTAATGGAATTTATTTTCTATTCTAAAAGTTTTTTAATAAGATAAGGAGATTTCATTGACATGTCACAAATATCACATACTATGAGCAGATAGAATTTATATCAGAAATGCAGGCCTAATTCAATATCAAGAATGTTATCAGCATAATTGGTGATGTCAAGAACTAAACTAACAGAAATGGGGTGATTATTTCAACAGGTGAAGGAAAAAAAAAAAAAACTTTTGAAATACATCTCTTCTCATGAAGAATGCTAGAAAGCATAGGAATAAATGGAGCTTTATTTAAAATGATAAGTAATATCTATCTAAAACTGTAATGGGCTGTTGCCTCCAGAAGCTGCCCATCGCTCTCTGGGAGGAGATCTGCTGTGTCAACTCAAATCTCTGGGACAGATTCTTCTTCGTGTAGACAGCAGACTTCCCTTCCTGCAGAGAGCAGCCTCAAGTCTGGTCTAGAGCAGAGACTCCCTTTTCCTCCAGAGCTTCCCTCTTTTATCCTCCCAGAGAATGGGCGTGGGATAATGCCAGGGCTTCTGGGAAAAATTACTTCAACCAATGAACTTGCTCCTCCTAAGCATGTAAGCTCCTCCCCAGTAAAGGCCGGAACTAGAGAATTGTCAAGTACGGACTTAGCACTTAGTAAGAACCTAATATCTCATTATCTCATTAGCACTTAGTAAGAACCTAACATAAAACCATCAGGAAAAATTATTTATAATGGGTATAAGTTAGATGCCTTCTCAATAATATCAAGGATGTAGCAAGGACACCCATTATTTGATATTGTACTAGAAATAATACAATAGAATGTAATAAAATAGTGTAATAGAATATAATAGAAATATAGCAAAAAGAAAAAAAAAGAAGAAATTAGAATAGACAACAAACAAAACTGTCATTCTTCGCAAATGATATGATGCTTATATATATACAATTACAAAATACTTTTCTCATAAGAATAAAACAGAGGAAGAAAGAAAAGAAAAAAAGATATAAAGAAAAAGCCCAAGGATCCAAGCTTTTGGGATAAGAACTTACTGTTCAACAAAAACT
The DNA here is from genome assembly GCF_048593235.1 of Sminthopsis crassicaudata. Classification (NCBI taxonomy): domain Eukaryota; kingdom Metazoa; phylum Chordata; class Mammalia; order Dasyuromorphia; family Dasyuridae; genus Sminthopsis; species Sminthopsis crassicaudata. The sequence goes on along the minus strand of NC_133618.1, from coordinate 18,133,171 downwards.
GTGAGAGAACTGGAAAACACTATACAAGTAAACATCTCACTCTATGTACCAAGATAAAGTCAAAATTGGTACATATACAAAAAGAATAATATCATGTAGGATTCTTACAAGGTGCTAAGTAAGTGGAATTGAGGAGACAGTGATTAAATCTAGTTTAGCATTGATTTAATCCTATAACAAATAATGGTTTCCTAGTGATATACTGATTGGTATATACTCAGTGTGGAATATATAAGGAGGAGCTATTAGAGCCAGAAAGGAAAATCCCACTAGAAGGTCTCAGAGGAGGAGACAGATTCATTCCATCTTTCACCTTTGTGCTGGCCAGAGGCTGAAGCTGGCAGAGGGAAAGGACTAGTGGCAGGAGCTCTCAGAACCATGGAGAGAAATAGGCCTCTAAGAAACTAACCAGGCCCAAGAAAGGAAACAAGACTTGGAAAGAGACAATAAAGGATTTGGACTGCACTTGTGATTATTGAACTAAAAAGAAACCTGCTCCCAGAGAACATTCTATTTTAGAGAAAAACATTACAATATCATAAGTAGATTAACAGAACATAGAATAGTTTACCTATTATATTTGTAGATGAGAAGAATTTGTGATTAAAAAAAAAAAAAAAACCAAGAAAGCGAATTTTGGGAGATGTAAAATAGAGGATTTCGATTACATTAAATTAAAAAGGCTTCATCCAAAAAGAGCCAATTCAGGCAACATTAGGAAGAAAGAGAAAAGCTGGGTAAATTGTATGCATCCATGTGTGTGTGTGTGTGTGTGTGTGTGTGTGTATTTCAAATATTTCTCATACAGGCTTCATTTTTCAAATATATAGAAAATGGAGTAAAATTTATTAAAATATAAGTCATTTTTCAATTGATAAATGATCAAAGGATTTGAACAGGCAATTTACAGACGAAGAAATCAAAACAGTCTACAGTCACATAAAATGTTCTTAATCACTATTGATTAAAGAAATGCAAATTAAAGTAGCTTTCAGGTGCCACTTCAAATTTATTAGTTTGGCTGATATGACAGAAAATGAATGTAACTATTGTAGAGGGATATGAGAAAATAAGGAAAGCAAGGTACTCTTAGAATTAGATATAGCCATTCTGTAGAACAATTTGGAAATAGTTTATTGCCTTTGATGCAGGAAAACCATCTCCAGGTCTTTATCTCAAATAAATCAAAGTAAAATGGAAAGTAAAATACACGTTTGAGGAGACAAAGAATTAGAGATAGAAAGGATACCTTTTAATTGGGGAATGTTTCAACAACTTTTGGTATATTAATATAATGGATTGCTACTGTTCCATGAGATATGATAAACAATACTTTCACAAAAATCTGGAAAATTTTACATGAATTAATGAAGAGTCAAATGAGCAGAACCAGGAAAAAAAAATGTGTATTGTAACAGCAAAACTATGTGATGGTCAAGTATGAATAGCTTAGCTATTTTTAGCTATATAATAATCCAATTCAAAAAGGACTCATAATGGAAAATGTTATACACTTGAGAAAGAATTGATGGAATCTAAATGATGATCAAAGTATATTTTTAAACTTTTTTTCATGAAGAAAGGGAAAGAATTTGGAACTCAATTTTTAAGTCAATTTTTTTGCGTGTAATTGAAGAAAAATGAAATATTCAAAAGTTCATGAGTGACTAAGAGATCAGAACTATATGTTGATTGTGTTTTCTAATTATCCTCTTAGCTAGATGGAATAATAGTAAATCTGTTACAGGAAAATTAGCACAAAGTCTTTCCCTAAATAGAAGGAAAGTGTACTCTCCCCATTGCAAACACTCAACCCCTTATAAAAGTGGGTTCAAATTGCAAGGAAGTGGGTACAAAATACCTTTCAGCCAATAGGGAGTATAGTTTTCTTCTTTCAGACACAAAAAAGTTTCTGGTGGAAATGGTTTCAAACTTGATGCATAAGATACTAAAGTATAAGCTAAGGAACATGAATGACTAAAAATAGCCCTGGATTTGAAAAATCCTTTTTTTTCTCTTTAAAAAGTTTCCACCAACTTTCCTTCTACATGGGGCATAGCTAATATGTCATTCCCATGTTGGATGAAAATGCTGTCTCAGCTGACGGGTTGATTTAGTGTCTTCTGACGCAAGGATGTATATATCCTTATGGATGATTATTCACTCAACTCAGTCATGGCAGCTATTAGTAGATTTTACTAAAGACTAAGTAATGCCTTATCTGGTGACAGTTCTAATCTGGCCTTTGTACTCTGAACAAGTCACTTGACTGTGTTTGCCTCAGTTTCCTCATCTGTAAAATAAGTGAGAGAAGGAAATAACAAACCATTCTAGTTATCTTTGCCAAAACTCCAAATGGGGTCATGAATAGTCAAACATGACTGAACAAGAACCAATTACAGACTTCAGTTACTATATCTATAATGACTTTCAACTTTTGAAATCAATAAAATTGTACTCTTATGCGGATGTCCCTTCTAGCAATCTGACTGCTCAAAGCACTTTGTACTTTATAAAAGTCACCCAGTTATCATAGTCTGAAAGTAGACGCATTAAGCCTCTAGGCATTTGATCAAAGTCAGGAAAGGATTGATATGCATGGTAGACAGTAGGTGCTTAATAAATGTTTGTTGGTTGATTTGTATATATGTATGATATTTGCATTTGCCTACGTTTAATATATGTATATATATGTATATATATATTTTTGTATGTATAAGACAAACCTGTGCATGTTCTTAATGGTCAATTCTCCATTATTCTTCATCCCTTCATGCCTCTACCTCTTTTATATTATTAAATCATTTTAATGGATCAGTTATCTCATTTTCATTCTTTGTTCTGGTTTTGTATTAATTTTAATCTTTGCTCTAACAAGTCATTGATTTGACTGTACCAAGACAGCCATTTCAGAAATGACTTTCCAAATCAGTAATGAGTCATTTCCTGTCATTTAAAATATAATTACTTTTTTTCTTTTTTATGAAGCTATTCAGGATTTGTCATATCCAGTATTTCCAGATATTTTCCCCCCAGCGAAAGTATGAGACTTTGGTGTAACTTATACATATTTTTTTCTCTCTAATTCTTAATTCCCAAACTGTATTTCCTTACAATTTTAATCATTCTTGACAAATTCCCCATTTTGTTTAAGTGATTGACTCTCAGTGTGTAGTTTTCATTATTTCATTCCACTCACCCAAAATTCTATTGGCTCCCAATCTTTATCTCCTCTCAACTCCTCATTCTAGGGTATTTCAACATACATATTGACAATACCCTCAACACCTTAACTGTTCAGTTTCTCAGCCTTCACACTTTCTGTAATTTCCTTTTCTAACCCACTTTCAACACACGCAAACATAGTCATATTGTTCATCTTGCTCTCAATAGCTTCCTTGGCTTTCAAAATCCCACTTCTGCAGGAAGTCTTTCCCAGCCTCTCTTATTTATAGTGCCTTTCCTCCTTTATTTTTTCCTTTATCTCAAACAAAGTTTGTTTTTTTTTTCTATATTTGCTTGTTTACTGTCTTCACTGAGAATAGGATCTTTCTTCTATGTAATTCAGTACCTAATACATAGTCAGTTCTTAGTAAATGCTTATTTTCTTCTTTCACTTACAACAGAAACTAGCAAATGAAGAGGCAAAAATCTGACTCATTTCTTTTTAGGAAGAATTTTTTTATTAATTTATAATTATAGCTTTTTTTGACAGTACATATGCATGGGTAATTTTTTACAACATTATCTCTTGCACTCACTTCTGTTCCGAATTTTCCCTTCCTTCCCAATCTGATTCACTTTTCAAGGCCATAGGGACTTCAACAAGATCATTGGGGCAGTGGTTTTTGACTAGTTTAGAGATAATCTAGGACACAATTAAATTTAATCTGTATCATGCTCATTTTCTCCATCACATTTGTAAATCTAGAAAATTAACAAAACAGTAATTCAAACTTTAATTTATACTATTTTCCAACTTCCAGAGTATATTTGTTTTCCTGGAAATTAAAAATTTGACTCTTGCAAGTCGATATGAGCTGGCATAAGAGAACTCCTCTCCTATAACACTGTCTCTCACCAGAAACCATCATTTCACTTTAATGAATCAAATAAAGAGAGAGAAGCCAAAAATAACTGCTGAAGGTGACAAAAGCTTTTTGAAGCTATCCTTAGTTCAAGCTACAAAATTGAGTAAGAAAACTTTTTCTAATCATGAAGGTTAGTATATTGTTGATGTCATTTGTCCTTCATTCCTGTAAAGGACCATGTCCCAGGGAGATGATGCCAGGATGTGCAAATAAATTACATTTAAGTGAGGTAGGATTGTGCAAGGTCATCTGCCTCACTTTCCCCTCCAGAGCCATCTGCGTCCATCATCCAGCTATAGATCAGGATGACTGGATGCAGTGGGAGACCTGGGTCTGTTTTACCAGGTCTCACTTTGACTGAGGATAACCATTCAGTGATTAAAACTAGATAACAATTAAGGCAAAGAATGGTTTCTTTCAGAAACAGTTATGAAATGGCTAGGTATGCTTCTGGAACTCTCCAGAGCACATCTGGCTCAGTGCCATCTCTACTTTTCTAAACAAACTTCCCTAGTCTTCTTCACAAGGCCAGATGCCACTAAATGGGCTATGTACATTTGCTAGTCCCTGTTGATGATAACTAGATAAGGAGTACCTAAATGAAATTAGGGGTAGTGGCAGGTTCCGGGTACAGGGAGTCAAATAGAGCTCCCCTGCAACCCCTTTGGATTTGGCGCAAGGATACAGGGTTAAATGTGGTCTAGTAGCAGTGCAAGAGTCCTCTGTAAAGGAATTTACAGACCCAAAAACCTAGATTGATAAAAGAGGTTTATTATGGGGTTTGGAAGTAAAAGGTGTTAGGTAAAGAGAGAAGGACATCAGAGCCAGGGTTGGTTCCAGTGGACAGAACTCCTTGACATGGCCGGTGTAAGGATGCCGTGTTTGGGATCTCTGCCAAGAGTGGACTCCAGTTTGGCTCTTTTTATAATAGGGAGGCTTTGGATAATCTGAAGGGGCTCATGGGTAGAGTCCCAGGTTGACCTCTGGCTTGAGTTTCAGCCAGGGTTAGAATCTGAATAGAATTTAATGGATTTTTAGATAAGGAGGAAACTGTGCTTGGGGTGGGGTCCCTTTCCTCAGGCAGAGTCCTAGGAGGTTTTAAGCACTTTGGGGTTTCCTCATCACTGTTGGATGGTCACTTTTCTCCCAAACAAGATATATATTTTTAAATTTTGAATGAAATAGCTTCTTTTAACCTTAAAAAAAATCAATTTCACTAAAAGGCAATTTGTGTAGTTTTCCATTTCAAAAATATTAATTGTTATTACTTCTTTGGACTGAAGCTGTAGGTCTGTGTAAATTTTAATGTTAATTTTGATTCAATTTTATTATCCTTTCTAAACCTATCCTTTTTCTTCAATCTCTGGGTTTTTCTGTCTGTATGCCTGCCTGGCTCTCTCTCCTTAAAATTCCTGGCACTTTTAATAAATGTAAGTTAACAATGCTCTGTGGGATAGAATGATTCTTTGTTATTTTACTTTCTTAGTTATAACTTTTTTTTCTTCACGTTTCTCCCTCAAACAGCCACATTTCTTTTAGTGAAATGAACAGGCTGTTATGCTCATTAGGAGCTCTTAATTAATTTGCTTTTCTTCAGGTGAAGTCCTTGAGCACTGATTTAGGACACAGTATTAATGACAAAGGCCTCAGTGAAGCATTGGGAAGGTTATTTATTCAATGCTTAGCATAATAAAAGAATGAAAGACAATCTGAGGCATTGGGCTGGATGGATTGCTTGAGCAACTTATTCTATTATTCTTTTTTTTTTTTTTTTTTTTTTTTTTTAATTCAGGTGTAGAGGTGACTTTTTTCTGTTCTTTTTATGGGTTGGAGGTAGGGAGGAAGTTCAAACTAAGAAGCCCCAGTCTTTAGGGTATACTCATTATAACTACAGGAAGGATAAAATAGTCTGTGCCTCCACTAGGGTAAAATTTTTCTCAGGTTTATTTTTGTTTTTGAGCTGACTTTTACAAAGGCTCATTGATCAAATCCAATATTAAGCAAAGAGTAAGAGGTATGCTTGATTATGTGACCTTCAAAATTTACTAGGACAAGTCTCATGCCATGAAACAGAAGGAAAAAAAAAAACAAAACAACATTTAGATCATAATTGTAGGTCATTCCCATTTATGAGATAATTATGAACTTAAAATGACAAATTTTTAAGACTAGAAACCCAAGAGATAAGACTGGGGCAGGGAGGGATACATTAGGAAATGTAGGTGATACAAAACTAAAAAGTAGGAATTTTCCTTGTAATTTAATTCCTATAGCATGCTTCCAGGGAAGGAAATCACCTCTATCAGTGCTAGTTGACTGACACCTCAGGAACAGAAGTGTTTGGCATATTGAGAGATTAAATTTCTTGTACAGCGTCACACAACTAGTACATTTTAAGAATAATTCTTGAAACTGGGTTATCCTAGTTTTGAAGTCAGTTTTAGGATACCATATTTTCTTTATTTTTTTAAAATAAAATATATCAATAAAATATATTTATAAACATGAGGCCCATTTTCTAACACCAATATTTTCCCACTGATACTACATAGGAATCATGGGATACTGAAATCCCTGAAGATATGAGATTGCAAGCTACCATTTAAGGACATTAATAAGCCAGAGAATGCCCAGAGAAAAGCCAGAAAGGCAAAAGGCTTCCAATCCATTTTAAAAAGCAAAACATAAGGGAGGGAGCTAGGTGGCTCAGTAGATAGAATGCTGGGCCTGGAGTTAAGAAGATCTGAGTGCAAATCTGGGTAAATCACAATCTCTGTTTATCTTACTCTACTGTAGAAGTAAAGCACTGCCAAATCTTTGCCAAGAAAACCTATTGGACAGTTTGATCCTTGTGTTCTTGAAGAGTTGAACACAATTGCACAACCACAGAACAAGAGATGGAAAGATTCAGGGGCATATAACATAGGAGCTATGTCCAAATATTTGAAGAGCTGTCATTTGGAAGAGGAGTTAGATATTTCTATTTAGCACTAGGAATGGTGAAAGTGAGGAGGAAAATGTAGCCTTGATGTCAAGAAAAAGAAAGGAACATTTACAGAAAGGAGAGTGGTACCAGAATAAAATGAGCTGCTTCTTCGAGGACGCCAAGCAGAAGCTATATGATTTCTTGTTGGATAGTCTACACTGAGGAATTCTTTTGGGGCTTGTGTTGCTCTAATTCCAAATTCTCAGATCTTTTGAAGTAGTATCTCCCCTCAAGATCTCAGTGTAATGCCATGCCATACATAGGATGTAAAATGGTTATATTAGAGGAGCAGCAGTTGTCTAATGGATGACATAGTGATACCCAGTCAATGACCAGACAGATCTATAACACATTGGTAGGGGCAACGAGGTGGTGCTGCGGATAGAGCACCAGTCCTGAATTCAGGAGGACCCAAGTTCAAATCTGGTCTCAGACACTTAACACTTCCTAGCTGTGTGATCCTGGGCAAGTCACTTAACCCCAGCCTCAGGGAAAAAAAAAAAAAAAAAAAATATATATATATATATATATATATATATATATATATATATTTATATATATGTATATTTATATATTTATTTTATATATTTTTTATTTATATATATATTATATATATACATAAATTTTATATATATATTTATATATCTATATAAAAAGATATTTATAACACATTGGTAGACCCTAGTAATGAAGAATTAATTGATGGTAGAGCACAGACAAAATGTACAGGATCATAAATTTCAAACTAGAACAGGTATTAGAAGTTACTTAAACCAACACCCTGCATTTTCTGTAGAGTGATTAGGATCAGAATCATGCAGGCAGCACACAAAGAGTCAGATCTACTGAAATAGTGATCATGAAACTCAAGGACAAAATCCTAACAATTCCTAATATCATTATTACCCATTAATAGAGCACACATCATTGTAACCATGATATAACTATTAGAGCTATTCAAAAACTAGATTAGGCCTCCTCAGGGTGTATTGAGTTCCCCTTCATTGAGAGTCTTAAAGTAAAATCTGGATGACTCCATTCCAAGCAGACTGCAGGGAAGATTTTTAATCAGCCCTCATTCTATATTGGCTGATCTCTTTCCAATTCTAAGAGGGTCTGGTTTTGAGGGAGACCTAGCTCTTGCTTTCTCCCATCTGAGTGTTAATAATAGATTTATTTATAATTCTAATCCAGATCTTTCTTATTTTGTTGTTGACAACAATAAATTATTACCTTTTTTGTAGCATTGCCTTTTTCTTGTAGATTGAGGGTTTTTTAAGATTCGATTGAATTAGATTTAGAATTAGACTGGATTAGGTTGGCTAAGGGAGGGACCAAGACGGTTGATCTGAACAAGTTTCTTCACATCTCTTGACCTCAGTGCTCCAATGGATAAAATGAAAGAGCTACATTAGATAATACATTTTTATTCAGTTGTTCAGTCATGTCTAATTCTTTGTGATTCTGTAGACCATATTGTCCATGGGTTTTTCCTTGGCAAAGATAACAGAGTGGTTGCGATTTCCTTTTCCAGTGGATTAAGGCAAGTAAATATTAAGTGACTTGTCCAGGGTCACCCAACTAACAAGTAAACTCAGGTCTTCCTTCCTAATCTGGCACTCTTTCCACTGAACCATCTAGCTGCTTCTTAGATAACATGGAAAGACCTTTATATTTATGAAATTTTGTTTTTATTGTGTTTATGCCATAAAATCAGTGCTTGAGTCATTGAGAACATGGTATAGCCAGTATTTTCATTTACTTCTCTTCACTTGTCCAAATCAAGGATTTGATATCTTTAGCTGCCAAATAGCTGTGTCACTGGAGAATAGGAATATTCTATACAAGGAGAAGCAACCATTGGGCAATTACAGTTTGCAGGACCTAAATCTTCACTTTCCATTTCCTCTAGGGTTGTAGTACCCAATAAAATCATGCAAAATCATGATAGAGTGTTAGAATAACCTGCTGCTTAATGTATCTAGAACTTTATTTAAAAGCTTTAGTTTATGTAAAATGAGTCTTTTTAGAGTATTAGTGAGTTATGAACATGTAGAATATTTGTGAGTATTCATAGAATAGAAAATGATAACCTATGTTGTTTGCGTGATTTTGATGAAGAATCTATGCATACATCTAAAATTAGCAGCTGAATATTGCCTGGATCCTGTACCTGGAGAAGGAAGAAGAGGAAAAAGGCAGTTAGATCCAGCTTGACATTAGGGTTCTATGGAGATGACTGCTCAGTTGTCTCCTCTTTATGCTCCTCCATTGTATTATAGGATATATAGAAAAGGTGTTCCTTATTAGTTATGAGTTGTCTTAATAGTGCCTGAACTTGGGACCCTAAGTAAGACATGTAAAAAAATAGAAATGTTGATGTGATAATAGCTAATGACTAATTCGTTTAATAAATGAAACTTTTAGAGGGCAAACACTTTTAGTGCTTTGTGTTCTGTAGATCTGGAACCTACTATGTCCCAATACATGCTTTCCTCTTTAAGAAGCAGCTAGATGGTTCAGTGGAAAGAGTGCCAGATTAGGAAGGAAGACCTGAGTTTACTTGTTAGTTGGGTGACCCTGGACAAGTCACTTAATATTTACTTGCCTTATTTTTCATAAATTTGTTGCATTCAGAGCCTCTTTTATGTATAATATGTGATGATACTTAAGACTGGGAAACTAAATAAGAATCTAATCCATAATTTTGTTGATTAATTTTCCTCAGCTGTATTTGATCTTTGGACTACAATCAGATTTATTTGACTCTCTATAAACCCAAGTTCTTGCAGGGGTTCTCAAACTACGGCCCTCGGGCCAGATGCGGCCCGCTGAGGACGTTTATGTGGCCTGCCAGATTATGGCAAATGGGCTGAGGGGCAGAGACAGAGCATGAGCTTTTCTTTTTACTATAGTCCAGCCCTCCAACAGTCTGAGGGACAGTGAACTGGCCCCCGATTTCAAAAGTTTGAGGACCATCTAAAGTGTATTCTAGGGTCAGGATGGGGCTTCGATGTATTGACACAGTTATTCCCTCCAGTGGCCCAGATTACAACCTTTGTTTCTCTTCTCATATCTTATTTCTCCTTCTCTTGCTTTCTCATCAAACCTGCATACTGGATCTATCAGGTATACTGAAGGTCTTCCTCTAAATATCAAAACTTTTAATAAATATTCCATAACATTTATTATGCAGAGAATTGGGGGGAAATGTGTGTTTGAGCCTCAGATCAGGTGTCTTGCTTCTAATTTTCTAAATGCTCAGTAAAATTAAATTCATCCCATCTCTTTCAATTTATTTTCTTCAGGAAAAGTATGATATAATTTATCTGGATTTCCATAGGAATAATTCCCTTCTACACTGTTCAGATATAGACTCGCTAGTCCTTCTCACTGTCCCTGCATGATGAAGACTTGACTACTGTCGTAAACTTTCATTGAAAAAGCTTATCATTTTTTTACTATTTTATTTACTATTTGTAAATACTAAATTTACTATTTACTATTAATTGCTATTACTATTTACAGAGAACAAGAGCTATCACTTTTGAAATATAAGGAATTTTGCAGTCCATTTTTTTTTAAACATAGTGAAATATTTGGGGGGGAAGTTATATAAACATGAACTAGAATTTCTTTCTGTAGATCTGGGACATGGTGCTTTAATAACCACATTTTAAAATTTCATTTAGAACAAGACAGATTATGATTGTGAATTGTTAAGCTCATTATTTGGAAAACCCTTTTGATGGGGATTGAGGTCACTTTAAGTTAGGATCTTTGATTCACAAATCCTGGTCCCCCAGCCCACACAGGATCTGAGCTAACTTGGGTTTTCCCAACCCCTGTGGCTGACCTTTGATTTACAAATCCTGGTCATGGGGCCTTGTCCCAGCCCTCACTGGATCTGAGCCAACTTGGGACACCATCCACAAGCCCCTTTAGTAAAAAAGAGCCAAACTGGAGCTCTCTCTTTGCAGGAGCCCTTCTCCCCAAACATAGTATCCTTCCAGCCATGTAAGGGTTCCTATCTGCCCAGCGACCACCTCTGGCCCTGGTGTCTTTCTACCTTTAACTTTACTTCCAAATCCTTACAATAAACCTTTTTTTATCAATCTAGGTTTTCGGGCCTGTAAATTCCTTTTACAGGGGACTCTGCAGCATCACATGACTATCTTTGCGCTGATCCAAAAGGGGGTTCCCCTTTCCTAACTCTCTCACTTTGACAGATAAAATGAGTCACATCAAACATCTTCCTCCTATTTTACCTGTGGTTTTCAGTTTCCAGTTGTGCTAAGGATGCTTTACGGATATGTATAAAGTTCTTTATGAACCTGACTGCAAGATGAACAATAATGCATTATATGTTCTTATCCAAATTTGACCCAAAACAGGCAGAAAGGCAATCCTGAGCACAGGTCACTTCCATAAGCATAGAAATGCTCACAACTGCTCCCATCGACCCTGTTTTCCCTTAGCCTTGACATTGGTTATGTGGTCCAGAGATGCTCCGTCTCTTCTTACTTTTTCCTGATATTGTCTCACTGAGTGATGGCACAGTGCCCAGAAGCACTCTAAGCCATGTCAATTTTGCTTTGATTTCTAGGGAAGAAAACTTGCAATTTACAAGAGTGGGGGAGTCCACTGGGAATGGAAATGATGGTTTCTTTTCACGGGTCATTACTTTTCCTGACCATTTACTTCAGACACATCCAATGTTCCATTTCAGTGAAGATGAATTTCAAAGAAACCTCCTGAAAAAGGCAGACAAATTGAAGCGTGACACTAGGTTGGGGTTTGGGTATCAGGAAGAGGAAGCCAGGAAGATAATGAGGGTTTCTAAAACATTGTTTACAAAATAGTTTTAGTCATGTCATTTAAAATATTCTTCTTCAATAGATCTCTCCATTTTCCTGTATTCAATGATAACAAATAATAAAGATTTTTAAAATCCTTTACAAAAAAACTTTTGAGGAAAAGCAATCGATATATACATCACATCTGACTATATATATATATATATATATATATATATATATATATATATATATATATATATATGCAATGCTATACATGCATTTTTTCTGACATTTCATAGAAAGAAGGAAGTACATTTCTTCATTTCTTTTCTGGGACCTCACATTTAATTCTGGTGATTTTTCCATTTGTCATTCCCCTTGCTTTAGGATTTAGAAGTCAAAAACGATTCATTCTCACTCTTGATTTTTCTCTTGATAGGAGAAAAAAAATAATAGGTACATATGAACTCAAATTTAGAGATCATCATGTTTAATGCTCTCATTTCCATATCAAATTCAGTTCAAGTATTTTTTATAAAAAAATTAGTTTGGTATATTTTGCTTTTCAATTGCTTACATTTTCTTATGTATTCTTCCTATATTCCCTTTTCCATAAAACAATCTTTTAAAATAGATTTAAAAAGAAGGGGAAATCCTCTTTAAAAAAACTGAGCAAAGTATCTATCAATACTTAGCTTTTACTGGTGAAGGGTAAAGCCTTCTTCCAAGTAGATGTATGCATTATTATTTAAGGAGGAAAGAATGATGATAATTATGGAGTACAAGAAAAGCTTTATGAGATGATACTTGGCCAGAACCTTGAAAAAATTAGTGTTTTATCAAGTGTAGATGAGGAGAAAGTATATTCTGGGAAATGATATTCTAGGGATAACCTTTGAAAAGTTATAGGGGAAGGAAATGCAGTTCCTAAAGTACATGAGTATGGTTGGAGATGAAATATATAAATGGTTATAATAAACAAGTGGACTGAAAAAAATAGATGCTGCTGATTGTGCAGGGCTTTTAATGTCATTCTAAACAGTTTCTATTATATTTTATAAGAAATAAGAAGCTGAGGAAAATTTTGTTTAGGGAAGTAGCAAAAGTGAGTTTTTGCTTTAGGTAATTTTATTTTATTTATTTATTTTTGTTTGCTTTTTTTTTTTTTTTTTTTTTAATTAATTATAGTTTTTATTTACCAGATAGATGCATTGGTAATTTTACAGCATTGACAATTGCCAAACCTTTTGTTCCAATTTTTCCCCTCCTTTCCCTGCTCCCCCCCCCCCAGATGGCAGGTTGACTAATACATGTTAAATATGTTCATTGCTTTAGGTAATTTTATATGAAAGCTGAAAGATTTGCTCTGATACACATTACTAGTTAGTTATCAAGCTCGGATTATGAGCCAAGATCTCTTTGCTTCCCTTTAGCATAACATAAATGATTATTATGATTATTTACTCTTCTTTGCCCAGAAGTGTATACGTTAAGCATGTCCTTGTGATGTGAACAATTTTCAGTTCATGATTTGAAATAAACCGTCCTTAGGAGAAAATCAAAGAATGAAACCTCTACTTGGGAACTATTGGCATAAAGTACTCAAAGCAGATAGGGATGATTCAGAAGCAGAGGCCTATGGGAGGAATCTTGTTTCTATTCCCTGGAAGGAGAGCGGTTGCTAACTCCTGGCTAAGGGGTGCAGAGGCGGCCACATGTCAGACTACTTTGGTTGATTGGGGGTGTGCTGGCCTCCTGGAGTATGGATAGGAGAGGCACCAGTGTGCTTGCCAAGCTTTGGCCAACCCATCTACCACTACCCAGGTCTGCTGACTCCTGTGAAAACAAATGTTAGTCACAAGAAACTAGGATTTGTTTCTAGTGATTCTGAATTCCTTCGTGAGAAATTGAAGGACTTTTTGCTTTTTTCTTTTGTTTTTGCTTTTTCAAAGTGAAAAGCATGATTTTGTGAAAAAATCTTGTGAAAAAAAGAAAAGGAATAGGGGGAACAACTGCCAGGATTCAGACTGCTGAATTGCCCACATTTGCCATTGTTTAAGAGGATGGGATTGGTCAGAAAAGCCAAATGGGGGAGCCTCCTCTTTGAACACTCCCTTCTCTTTCAGACCTGAGCTTCCCCACATGAGGGCTTTGTACCCCTCAACTTAATTCCTGCTTTGTTATATTTGCCACAATGGTTAGGGGCAGAGAAGAGGGTCTCCAATGACCACTTTGCAAAAACCACAGAGCCATCACCTACTTCCTAGTGCTCTTGGCAGATAAAGTTGGGCTATGCTCTTGGCTTCCAACTCTGCTCCAAAAGTAAAAGATGCTGTGGTCATTCCCTCCCATCCCGAACCTTGAAAACCTTTGTCAGGGTCTGAGCACATTAGGTCACATAACAATTCTTCCTCTTCCATGTCTCTGGGCCTTATGATCTGTTTGATCTGTCCCGTGGTCTTAGATCAGGGAACAGTTCTCACAAAATCAGAAAATCTTGCTTTCATTGAATTAGTCCATCGAGGTTTTCCAGAGCTTTATATTGTAGCAAGTCTTGCTTTTGCCATAGAAGCAACTGATGCTGGTGCACTTGTAGGTGCTATGAAGGAGAAGGAAGTCCTCTGGGTACTTGGCCTTGTAGATCAGCAGCAGAGACATGATTCACAAGGATTCTTCGCCACATCTGCCTAGTTCCCCAGGAAGAAGTAGGGGGAAAAAAGTTCCTCTACTCAATCTGAGCAAGTCATAGGACTGGCCATGGATATCACCTCAGATCTTGAGCAGCACCTCAAGCTACAGAAGGATGGTCTGGCCCAGGAAGATCTCCTGGGATTTGAGGCACAGGGCACAGATCTTGTTCTCCATTAGTTTTACATTCTTATTGGTCCAGGAGCTCTGCACTGGACACTGGTCTCAGATCCCACCAAACCCTTCTAGCAGATGTCCCTCTATCCTCCCAAAAGAGCTTCAAGAGCCAAAGAAGAGTGTTTTAGTTTATTTTAGTGGCAAGAGGGAACCATCTGAGTTTTTTGAGGAGGAGGAGTGACATGACCAGACGAGTGCTTTAGAATTATCAATTTGGTAGCTCAATGGATACTGAATAAAACAGTTGACCACTCTTCTTCTGAGTTCTTTGCTGTAATATGAAGCAGCAGGATTAGATGGCCAAAGAAGTTCCCTTCCACCTCTAAATCTAATGATTCCTGTATCCTTTCAATCAATGAATCAATCAATCTGTTCAATTTTCATTCAATTTTGTCAAGTAAAACCACCTACAGGAAACAGAATTAATGCTGAGAGATCTCTGCCATTCATCAACCCTTTTTTCAAGCAGTAGCCATGGGATCTAATTGGAAAGGCTGGGATTTCATTCTTCACCAAAATTAATGTAATCACAGAAGGCCCAGCATTGATTGAATCAATCAATCAAATATGTAAACTGGGTATGAACAAGTTTTTAATCAATTTGAGAGGAATAACATGTTTTGATTATTGGATAAATATGAGTGATGTCACTTAGGAAAGAGCTTGAAATTGACTAAACGGATGAGACACATGTCTGGGCCTATGTGTACCCCAACAAGTGAATTCGGTACTGAGTATTTCAGCACCAATCCTATAAAATGGTAGTGGAATTAAGTGACAAATTACATTTGTGAAGGAAAAGACTTTGGGAATAGGGAGCAAATTATTTTTATTAATTTTTTTCTTTTTTTCTTCATTGGCCAGATGATAATCTTGGGAAATATGAAAGGTCAGAAGATGTGGAGTTCCCATCATTTCCCAATAACTCCCCATCGGCAATTTGAATAGCTGCAATTGCATGGGAAGTTGAGAACAAATCTAACAAAGAGAGGTTTGATATTCTCTCAGCATTGACCCTTAGAATTCAGCAGAGATTTCTGCCTGAGAGTAATTTCATAAGGATACCATAAAGGATGCTAATATTTATCATTTTTACTTATATGCTTTCTGAATTGGAATTCATATTCAGTAGGGAAACTGCAAGGAGAGTGTGTCCCTGGCTTGGGAAAATATTTTAAAACAACTGCATTTAACATTTTAAACATCCTTTTTAAAGAGATAATTAACTTTAACTTATACTTAATTGAGAGTATCCATGTTGGGGGCTTATGATCAATGATACTAGAAATCTCTGGATTAGTCCTGTAATCCTGAGGGAATACCTTCTTGGGATCCAAATGACCAGTTGAGTATGATTTAAAATAAAAGTTTCTCAAGAAGTCACATATTATATGACCTTTTGGAAATTCACTCAAGGAAATGAATCTCTCATTGAGTATTTCCATTCTAATTTGCAAATTCCATTCCAGGGAAATGTGTATTTTATTTTATTTTATTTTATTGCCATTTTAAAATTAATTTTGGAGTCAATTTTAAATTTAAATTACAATGACTGTGATTTTTACCTTCTGAATCCAATTCTTCTTGTGCAACAAGAAATTCGGTTCTACACACATATATTGTATTTAGAATATATTGTAATATATTTAACATGTATAAGACTGCCTACCATCTGGGGGAGGGGGAAGGGAAAAAATCTGAATAGAAGTAAGTGCAAGGGATAATGTTGTAAAAAATTACCCATGCATATGTACTGTCAAAAAAAAGAGTTATAATTATAAAATAAAATTAAAATTAAATAAACAAAAAAAAAAAATTACAATGGAATTTAATTGGAAAAAGAAAAAAAAAATCTTTCCTGATAGATTGCTCCAATGAAATACTCAATGAGAGATTCATTTTCTTGAGTGAATTTCCATGAATATTTCTTTCTTTTCTTTCATTTTTCCCCTAAGGCAATTGGGGTTAAGTGACTTGCCTAGGGTCACACAGTAGGAAGTGTTAAGTGTCTGAAGCCAGATTTGAATGCAGGTCTTTCTGAGTTCAGGGCTGGTACTCTAACCACTGAGCAACCTAACTTTCCCTGTGAACATTTCTTTAATATCATTTCTAGTTCTCATGAAACTTCCCCATTGTTAATGAGGAAAACCCAGGTATTTTAGATCCTAATTTGTCTAATTTGCTGCAAAAACTATATAAAATTAAAACTAAGCTTGATCCTTATTTGAAAAAAAAAAAACACACACACACACACACACACACTTTTTTTCTTCTATTTTAGTATTTTTTTTCTGTACATGTGACTTTGTAATTATGGGATAATTCTGATGTGGGAACTCTCCCATGTTTCAGATCTGTTACCTGCAATTGGCTTTGGGGTTTTGAGAGGTTACATGTCTTACCTATAGTCACTCAGTTACAATTGCCTCTTTCCTTGACTACCATATGAGGCTGACTCTCCGTGCCTAATTTTCATGCTCATGAGAGGGAGAGGAGAGAGTGGATTTTACAAAATATGATTAAAGAGGGAAAATAGACAAATGATCGGAACTATAAACAAAGCTATATAGCATGAAAAAAGGACATTGCCTTTGAGTTTAGTGGAAACTGAGTTCAAAACTTTCCTCTGCAAAGTTACTACTCTGTGACATTAAATTGACAATTTTTTTCTTTCCAAGTTTCAATAAGATGAGGAAGTTAGATTAAATGGCTCTTGGTCTCTCTTCTGTTTCTAGATCTATGATCCTGTGATAAGAAATAAAATTCTGACTTACCTCAAAAATGAGTGATTCATGTGGTTAATGGAAATACATTCTGAAAGTCTATGGAATTTCTGAAGACACACTAGCTGTTTTTGATACCTGTCTGTAGTGGATGACCTCTACTATTGCTCGTGGCAGGTTTGTTTATATGTTCAAAACTAGTCATTAAAAATAGACCTAAATCAGAGGCTCGTTTTGGCCCTTTACACCCATGATCTCTTTGCTATTGGAAGGCAGGTTAACCTTGAGAATTTTGCTTTGCTCATTGAAAAAATAAAATAAAAATAAAATGTGGCTTATTCAGAAAGTGGTAATTAATTTTCTGCAGGGACCAAAATCACTCTGCCTAAAGCAAAATCCTTCTGACATTATAAAATGTCACCATGCAGTTAAAGCACAATTAGAAAGCCATTCTCAGAATAAATCTCATTAGTTTCCAGAGGCCTCATGAATAAAGGGAAAGGAAATGTTATCATGTTTGACTTTCATCCCTGTTTTCCCAAACAGTTGTGTACTTAGAGAAACATAGTTAAACACCCACCCACACACACACACACACACACACGTACAAATATATCCGTGCAGATTTTAATAATGATTAAAAATAAATATTTGTAGAACAAGAGGATAATCTCTTAAAGTTTCCTATGTAGACTTTTATCTCTCACATTGACTTTCGTGTGTTTGTTTGCTAAACAGAAAGCAACCAATTGAAAGACATTCTGAGAATTTTCTTAATTGATATCTTGTATTTAATTGTAAGGTGTGGAATCAGTCATTATTTCATTAATAAGTATTAAGACATCAGTCATAGGAAAAGATTACAGATTCAGAGTTGGAATGGAACTTAGAAATGATCACCATCACCATTTACAAATGAGGAAACTGAATTATACATAGAATTTAAGATTTTCCCAGGATCCAATATATGAAAGAGACTAGAGTTGAATCTTGCTTTTCCTGCCTCCACGTGCAAGAATTTCCCGATTCATTCCCTCATTCTGTTAAGTCCCACACAAAAGCAGTTGTTTCCTGATTTCACTGGGTGAGAATGATCTCAAAAAAAAAAAAAAAAAAGACATTTTTGCTTTGTACTGCTTTACATTTATCAACGTGAAATAAGAATTATTATTGTCCTGATTATATAGATTAGGAAACTCATCAGAGAGAAATAAAGTGTCTTCCCAAAGTCTCTTACCTAGTAAATAGCTGGTGCAGTTTCTAAGTCAGGACTTGCTGATCCCAAGCTTCTATGGACTATGTTGTTAATATAATCATATGAACTTCTAAGGGGCAAGAATTGTTTTTTTTTGTTTGTTTGTTTGTTTTTGTTTTTGTTTTTCTTTTCACAGTTTATAGCATATAGTGTTTAGCACATAATTTCTACTTAGTGCATGTTTGTTGATGTTGAATCTCTTTCTCTGTAAAATGTGTGGTCTAAATAGAAAGTTTATTGTTAACCAAGGAAAATAGTAGAGATTTCCTGGAAATGATGGTAGAGTCAGATTTTATGGAATAGATATGAAGTTAAGAATGAAAGAAATAGATATAGGGAGGGCAATCTTATCAAAAGGAAACAGCTGAGCAATAGTACCAAGGTGTGAGAGTTCAAAGGTTGATGGTTACAGAGAGGTTAAAGAGGTGTCTGAGATGACTGAAGTTTGGAGTGCCCAGAGGTAAACACCATGAGATCTAGCAGGGAGGAGAAGATTGTGTTAGGTTGTGTTAGGTTGTGAAGGACCTGGAAAAGAGGGCAAAATAGTTAAAATCCAACACAAAAATAGTCTTGAAAGAAATAGATCAAAGAAAGAAGATGCTGGAGTATTGAGGTAAAAGTGGTGTTTCCTCATTCTAATGTGTAGATCATGGTATTGAACTTGGAATTATCTTCATGCATTGAATATATGCCAATATTCCTTGGTATATAATCTCTCTTTCTTGAAAATGATTAGTATTTTTGTGTGCTTGAGAGTTGGATCTATTTGGGCTTTTTTTTTTCCCTATTGTTTTGTTTTTCAGGATCCTCTGTTGAGCCAAATAGGAGGATATATTTCCTGTTTACTATGCGTGGGAATATTTGTTTCCAAATACATGCTGTCCAAGGGAAGGATTTAGTGCAGGTCCAGCAGTCCCTGGAGCATTTACTTTGTTAAATATTGTCTCTGTTCACAGCAAGTTCAGGTTTGCATTGTTAAACATCGATAAATATGAACAATCTAAAGAAGAGCTCCTACTGCCAAGCAAAGGATAATTGAATTAGTTCTTAACAGAACCCAGAGGGAATGTGTAACTCTGGGGGAAAAAAGCAAAACAGCAAAAAAGAAACCAGCCCAGATCCCCCAAGACAAGGAGAAAGAGAAGAATGTTTGGTTTTCATTTTTAATTTTAATGATCTATCCAGTGTCATGAGTTCTCTGACATTTCTAATGTACAGAAGGGGAAAATAAACACCCCAAAGATTCAGCCAGTCCCTATAGGCCCAGCACCAATGAGACTGTAAAGCAAAAGTGAGGTTCTTTATTTGCCTTGGAGACTTCTGGGTCTGAAATGAAAACACAGATACAAGTTTTTGATTAGTCACTCTGGGGCCTTGGGCAAACCATTACCTGTCATGATCTTACATTTCCTCATTCGTAAAAAGGGCTTAATAATATATGCCTAGCCTGCAACACTGGCTTGTAAGGATAAAATAAGATATTCAGTGGAATACTTCTCTAGTATGTGGACTATAGCATTCTCTCAACTCCAAATATGAATCAGCAGTCCCCCCAAAACATAGTTTGCTTGCCTCCACTATTACTTTTCTTTTAGAAGACAACTAGGGGATACATTAGTTCAGAATAAACAATATTCCCTCATAATGAGGTTTCTTTTCTTTTGTTTTTTACATATACCATAATGACGACCTGATTTAAATCGGTTTTCTCTACCAGAGAAATCTGATCATGAATAACTGTTTAAAAATATTGTTTGCTTCAACATAGAGAAGATCTAATTCATTTCCAGTTGATCAATGATGAACAGAAACAGCTACACCCAGAGAAGGAACACCGGGAAATGAGTGTGAACTGTTTTCACTATTGTCTTTCTTCCCAGGTTACTTTTACCTTCTGAATCCAATTCTTCCTGTGCAACAAGAAATTCTGTTCTGCACACATATATTGTATTTAGGATATACTATAACACATTTAACATGTATGGGACTGCCTGCCATCTAGGGGAGGGGGTGGAGGGAAAGAGGGGAAAGTAGAGGAAAAGAAGTAAGTACAAGGGATAATGTTGTAAAAAAAAAAAAAAATTACCCATGCATATATACTACCAAAAAAAATTATAATTATAAATTAATTTAAAAAATTAAAAAAAATAAAAACATTGTTCAACAGTCCTAATAAAGGAATATATATATATATATATATATATATATATAAAATCACACACACACATTACACATGCACACACACACACAGAGAAAGAGGGAGGGAGGGAGGGAGAGAGAGAGAGAGAGAGAGAGAGAGAGAGAGAGAGAGAGAGAGAGAGAGAGAGAGAGAAAGAGAAAGAGAATAATAATTAAACAGCAAGATAGTTAGTAAGAAAGATTTCTTCCATATCTACAAGTTAATATTCTTCATTTAGAGAATCCAAAAATGGTCTGGGATTATCCCTAATTTTAAAGAAATCTTTTCTTGGGGCCTGTTGAAGCCAATGATGGTTTTTTGTTTTTGTTTTTTTACATTTTTAAAAGTATTTTAAACAATTCAAAAATTTAAAATTACAAATTAATTCAAAATTTTACATCTAAAAATTGTCTTAATTGTATTTTTAAATTGCTCCTTTTAAACTCACTAAAGATAACTGAAAATAAAAAGGATCATTTTTCCCCCTACTCATTTATCTACAAAATCTAATTTGATATGAAATTATAAAAAACATCATAAATGACTTGTCATGAGTTCTATGCCATCTCTAATATACAGCAGGGAAATTTTTAATTTGTAATTTAATTCCTAGTTGTATAAAGCATCTGAATGCGTTAGATTGATTCTCTTTATGTGGTTAATGTAGGCCGCAGATAATGGTAGCCACCAAAAGTTAAGGTGAAGAATTCACAATGGCCATTCTTTTTGGAAAAAGGATTTATCTAAGGGAATAGATTACAGACTGTGTATGGGATACAATAGACACCAGGAATGATAAATATGAATTGAGTTGGGAATAAATATGAAAGATGTTACTCATTGTAACTCACAATTACCCAATGGAAGGGAGTGTCCCATGAGGTTTCCGACAGGTCCTTAGCAGGCAGGCTAAATGCTGAAAGGAATTAAGCATCTTGAAACAGTTAATTAGCTGTAAGGAAGAACTTCTCTTCCTCAGAGATGGGGTTAAGAAGCATAGTAAAGTTAAAGGAGATACCACGTGATGGGATTAAGAGAAAGACACCATGAGACAGAGTACCATGGTAGACTGACTCAAAGGCAGTAGCCATGAGTTGGTCCATAAGTAGATTTATGGGGAAAATTTAACTTCAGGAAACATGACTGAGATTTCTGACAAGGCATGATAAGGTAAGACTGCCAAAGACCTCTACAGAGGGTAGGTCTAAGGGATTTGACATAACTTGGATTTCAGACTGGATGACTTCCCCAGAGGATGGGACCATGAAACTAAACTGATTTCTATCAATTTCTTCTTCCTGTTTGCCTGAGGAATCAATTTATTAATTTCTCTCTGTCCAACTCATCATTTAGGATCTCATCATCTTCATTGCCCTAACCTATCACAATGTCTTTTTTTTTTTTTTTTAAGTTACTCTCTACGTCTACTATGTTCTTTCTTTTTCTCTTTGAAGAATTCCTACCAGTACCATCAAGGAGCCAAGTTCAAAGGAACTCCCCTTCCCTTCTCAGTAGTCTAGCTTTCAATTTCTTAGAACACATTCTCTCCTTTCCATCCAAACTTGTTTGCTTTTCTACATCTAATATTTTCCTGCAAACTTTGTATTTTTGTATTCCTTATTCTCCATTGGCAGTGTACTCTTTGACTATGTAGCCTGTCCAAAGAGGGTATTGTGTACTACCATTAGGTTGGTAGATATATGTCCTCTGTGGATCTATAACCCTAAAATTATAGTTCATGGCTTCTAACTGATGAGCTTCCCTTTAATACTCAACTGCTAAATATAATTGGGTAGCTGAGTGGCACAGTAGATAGGAGTACTGGGTTTGGAGTAAGGAAGATTCATCTTCTTGACTTCAAATCCTGTCTCAGATACTTTCCAACTGTGTGACCCTGTCTGTACAAGTCATTTAACCCAGTTTGCCTCAATTTCCTCATCTATAAAATGAGTTGGGGAAGGAATTGGCAAAGCAGTCTGCACAAGTCATTTAACCCGGTTTGCCTCAATTTCCTCATCTATAAAATGAGTTGGGGAAGGAATTGGCAAAGCAGTCTGCACAAGTCATTTAACCCGGTTTGCCTCAATTTCCTCATCTATAAAATGAGTTGGGGAAGGAATTGGCAAAGCAGTCTGCACAAGTTATTTAACCCGGTTTGCCTCAATTTCCTCATCTATAAAATGAGTTGGGGAAGGAATTGGCAAAGCAGTCTGCACAAGTCATTTAACCCGGTTTACCTCAATTTCCTCATCTATAAAATGAGTTGGGGAAGGAATTGGCAAAGCAGTCTGCACAAGTCATTTAACCCGGTTTGCCTCAATTTCCTCATCTATAAAATGAGTTGGGGAAGGAATTGGCAAAGCAGTCTGCACAAGTTATTTAACCCGGTTTGCCTCAATTTCCTCATCTATAAAATGAGTTGGGGAAGGAATTGGCAAAGCAGTCTGCACAAGTTATTTAACCCGGTTTGCCTCAACTTCCTCATCTATAAAATGAGTTGGGGAAGGAATTGGCAAAGCAGTCTGCACAAGTTATTTAACCCGGTTTGCCTCAATTTCCTCATCTATAAAATGAGTTGGGGAAGGAATTGGCAAAGCAGTCTGCACAAGTTATTTAACCCGGTTTGCCTCAACTTCCTCATCTATAAAATGAGTTGGGGAAGGAATTGGCAAAGCAGTCTGCACAAGTTATTTAACCCGGTTTGCCTCAATTTCCTCATCTATAAAATGAGTTGGGGAAGGAATTGGCAAAGCACTCTAGAATCTTTGCCAAGAAAACCCCAAATGGTGTCAAGAAGAGGCAATCACAATAGAACAATAGCAGTAGATCTCATTAGCTGAACACAAAGCCATTTACTCCAATGATGTCGTAAGAAAAGTAGCTAGAATCCTTTATTTTACCTTCTCTGTCATAAAGGTGATCCACATTTCTCTATAAATGTACTCTGTTTTCATGGCAAAGTGTACGCAGTCTTGGAATAGAATGATACTATGGTTAATATTTAGGGGATACAGGTGGTGAAGGGAATTCACACTGCTGGTATATAGGAGAACCCATAAGTAGATTTTAGAGGGAAAAATTAACTTCAGGGACATGTTTGAGATTTTTTACAGGACATGGGAAGATGAGGCTGTTCAAGAAACTATGAAGGGTGGGTCTCAGAGGTTTGATTTAACTTAGATTTCAGACTGGATGACGTCCCCAGAGAGTGGGACCATGAAGTTAACTAAACTGATCATCATCTCCCTGCTTGCCTCAAGGATAATTCTTTAGTTTCTCTCCGTCCAACACACCATTCAGGACCTCATCATATACCTTAAACCAATGAGTTTCACAATGAAAGTATAAAGTAGTACAAACATTATTGTCTCCGTTTTATAGATGAGGAAATCGAGGGTCAGAAGAGTTAGGGGACTTTGCTGAATTCAACAGGAGTAGGATGTGAACCCAGACTTCAGAGGACTCACTTGCCCTTTCTATACATTTTCAAGCCATGTCAACCAAATTTGGGCCTTTCTCTCCATCTTCTTCACCTCCTACTTAGCCACTAGAAGCTTTACTCTGAACTCTGATTGTTATATCTGTTGCCTTATCTTGACTAGAGCCAGGACACCCCTATCTTTCTATACTTTTTGAAACTCTATAACTGCCCTTTCCCAGTTTCCCCTTTTCCCATTACAATGTAACGTCAACCTTTGAAATTCGAAAATGAAGACATAGTTTTGAACCCATTGGTAATCTTGTATATCCCTTATGATCCTAATCTCAGTTTCTCATCCCTCAAAACTGAGTGAGAATATACTTTGAGAATGGAACCATCTTGCTTGATTTGTCTATTTCCATAGAGTTTAGCACATGCTTGGCCTCCTAGTAAGTGCTTAATAAATGCTTAATTTAATAAAACTCTTAATAAAGACTTGGTACTCATTCCATTGGAATGTCAAGTGTGAGGAATAGCCTGAAGGGTTAGCATAGTTGAATATATATATAGACTATAGGTAGCGTTATAAAGCATATTCAATTTGGAAATAATATATTGAGTTTCGACTGTGACAAGTTTGAGAGGCAAACCCAAGGAGTTTATAATTGATCTAGAGATAATAATGAGCCCCTGGAGTTTATTGAGTAGAGACAAATTGGGATCAGATCTGTGCTTTAAGAAAAGTTGTTCAACAAAGATTTAATATATGCCAGACACCATGCCTTTAGGACTGGGAATACAAAAATATCCTATTTGGAAAGAATTTACTTCCTACTGTAATTCCCTGGAAAATCCTGGACACATAGATTTCCTCTCTTCTTTTCTCCTTCTCCACATTGAACTTCATCATCTTTGCCTCCTGACTTGCACAGGCATCAAATTATTAGTACTTTGGATAAGAGGGACCTAGTGTCAACATTACTTATACATTCGTATTTCCTGACATAGAGGATTTTCTTGTAGAATCTGAACAAATCTAAGTTTCATGAGCAATGAGGCATTTTTAGGCAATGAATTCAGGGCTACGGGCTATTTGTCATAGATTATAACATTCAGAGTTCTAACAAGGGCTAGGCAACTTGGATAGTTCACAAGGGAAGCAAAATTTAAAGGGGCATTGACAATGCTCATAATTCTTCGGTAAGTAGAAATAACTGATTTTACTAAATAGTTGGTTAAAATAGGAAGCTAACTAAAGTATTGCTTCTTTTTCCTGTTTTTTTTTTTTTTTTTTTTGTCTTTTAGGTAAGATAAAATCCTCCTCAAGCCCAACCTCTCCCCATCCCATCTATAGTGGGGCTTTCTCTCAATCACAATCTCACAATGTTTTGATTTCTCTGAATCCCCTTGCCTCTGAGAAATAATTTCAGTACTCAATGTGTTCTTTGTCATTGATTAAAGAGTTATAACTAGGCTAGGGCAACTGGGACTTTCCCCTGGGTGGCTGGAATTTAAAAAAACAAAAGAAACCAAACTATTAATACCTTTTAACTCCCTCAATAGGTTCAAGTAACTTAACTTATAGTTTAATTGGCAAGATAAGAGATAAGGACTCAACCTGTAACTTCTTTTCTACAGGGAGTAATCTGCTGTTGTTGTTTTTGTTGTGTGAGGTAATCAGAGCTTGGTGATTTTTCAAGGTTCCCATGGCTAATAAGTGTCAAGTGTCTAAGGCTGGATTTTGAACTCAGGTTCTCCTGACTTCAGGATTGCTGCTTTATTCATTGTGTCACAGAGCTGCCCAACTTTTTTTTTTTTTCCTATCAATCATTTAGCATTTTATTTCAATAACCCTTAAAATTACAATAGACTTTTGATACAGAAAAGCACCTTAGGGTATGTCTAAGCCAATTCTTCAAAGGTTCTGGAACCCAAAAGGCTTAAATGACTAGCTAAAAGAGACACAGGCAGCAAGGGCAAGAAGCTATTTTTAAACTTGGGTCATTTGTCTCATAGCCAATGCTTTGTAGCTACTCCACAAAGTCATTAGGAAAAGTAATGTTTTCCTTATTGTACAAATTGGAAACTGAGGCTCAGAGAGATATTTGTCCCAATTCCTACAGCTAATAAATGATAGGGCTAGGCTTCAAACCCAGCTCATCTGATTTCCGGCCCAGCACTCTCTAGGCCAAATTCATTTTTAAATTTCTAAAACATGTTATAATAATGGCTAAAAAAAATATAACTTAAACTACATTTCTTGCTTTGTGTTTTCATTTCTAGAATATTGTTTTTGAAGGTTTCTTTTTTATTTTAGTTTTAAAATTTATTTTAAGCACAAGAATAAAATTTTTAAAAAGTTGCCATGTACACGACAGAATCTAAAAAATGATTTGATATAAAGCAATGCATTTCTACTTCAGGGATGAGGAACATTCTCCTATTTATATAGGTTATCATGTTTCTCTGAGACCTTGACTTTCAGAGCATCAAGAGGTTAAAGAAATTGCCTAGGAGTATATAGCCAATCTTTCTCAGAGGCAACATTTGAATCCAAATCCAAGACCAGCTCTTACCACTTTCATGCTGATTCTCAAAAGTCATCAAGAATGAGTTAAAATGGGAAACTTCTAGATATTATATTTCTTCTCCTCTTGATGACAACTTTCCCCTCTTGTCTCCTTCCCCCTGTGATAGTCCTACTGACAAGCAGACTCCTAATATCCTGGAGTTTCTTCCCATTAGAAGCTTGGTTTGGGGGAGTTCTTCTACCATGCCCTATTAAATTTGTCTTAAAAAAACACTGGGCATGTGTGCTTCACATTCTCCAGGTATATTCCATGGTCCTGGCCCAGAAATATCTCTGAAAAGTCTTTTCATATCTTAAAGGAAACATGGATGTGTTCTTAGGTCCTTCTCTTTAAATCAGTCTTTAATCTGTCTTTTAAAAAATGCTACCACATTCACACATACATTTTTCTTTTCCAAAAGGGGAACTCGTATTCCTTCCAGATTTGATGGCAAGGTTGCTGTTTGTGACTTTGCAGTTGGTAGACAATGCACTGATTATGATGTCACAGAGGGAGGCTGGATGATTTCAAATGAACAAGCAGAAGCTGGAACAGATGTACTCATAAGAGAAAAGACATCCTTTAGTTAAAAAATAGCCCCCCAAAGAATATCACCATAAAAACAAAATAAGAGGGATGAGAGGGGATGACAAAATATGGGCTTGTTGAAGACATGATGAAAATATTGAATTGTTTCTTTATTTCCCCTCCTGTAGAATTGAATTTCAAGCCTAGAAGAAATTGATGAGTTTACTTTTGTCCTTGAGAAATAGCATGGTGCACATAGGGATATGGAGAGGTTTGATTGCTGCCTCAGATACTTACTAGCTGTGTAATGTTGGCCAAGCCACTTAATAATCTCTCTTTGCCTCAATTTCCCTCATGTGTATAAATGAGACAGATTCAAAAATTTCTGAGGTCTCTTAAAACTCTAGAATCCTGTTCCAGATAGCAGTGCCTTTTAAAATATTCTCTGATAAGCCATTATCCATCCAGTTCTTGAAAACACCTGTTAGCAAATGATATTAAGCATTTACTAACACTTTGGTAAGCATTGGGGAAACAAAGGCAAAACCTGACCTTAAGGGACTTATATTCTTTTGGAGAAAGACAACACATAATTAATTACAAGAGATATACAGAATAGTGGCAAGGTCATGTAATGGATGAAAACCAGAGAGAACAGGACAGGCTTTCTTCCTAAAGGTGGTGAGATAGAAGCTAACGGCAGCTCGGTGGTGCAGTGGATAGAGCACTGAAGTCAGAAGGACCTGAGTTCAAATCTGGTCTCAGACACTTAACACTTCCTAGCTCTGTGACTCTGGGCGAGTCACTTAAACCCAATTGCCTCAGCAAACAAAAACAAGAGACGAGAGAGAGAGAGAGAGAGAGAGAGAGAGAGAGAGAGAGAGAGAGAGAGAGAGAGAGAGAGAGAGAGAGAGAGAGAGAGAAGCTAAGACTTAGAGGAATCCAGGGCAGTCAAGCAGCAGCAAGGAAGAGACTATTCCAATAAGGGGAGGTCAGTAAATTCAAAGGTCACGAGAGAAGAGATGAAATGTTGTGTAAAAAGAAAAACAAGAAACCAAGCATAATCTGATTACAGGGTGCATGGAAGGGAGTAAAGTGTCAAAAGACTAAAAAGGATAAAAAGCTGTAAAGGAAAAACAGAAGAATACATTTTTGATCTTGGAAGTAAAAAAGGGAACAAGTAGAGTTTATAGATTAGGAAGGTGTGAACTGTATTTTAGTAAATCAGAGGAGAAATGTATTGGAGTGGGTTAACTTGAGACAGGTCAGGCACTAGGTTGTTGCCATATTCTAGGTGAAAAGAAATGGGGACTTGGGTTAGGGTATATAAGTGAAGAGAAGGGGTGTATATGAGAAAAGAAAGACTTCTTGCAACAAGCCAGATGGATCCTTCCCTACCAGATAGCTCTCTTTGTTAGATTAAAGGGAGAGGGAAGAGGGTTTTTTTTTTTTTTTTTTTTTTATTGGACTTTTTTTATTGAACCTGTTCCATCTTCCCCCATTCTTAATTCTTTCTGTACCTTAAGCCACAACTCTGATCCTTTTTCTGCAAGACAGACTTTTACTTGTTCCAGAATGAACAACTTCTTATTCTCTTCCAGGTCTTCTTTTATTTTTGTATCGAATTATCAATTATCCAATTAATTATCGAGATTTATCAAATCTCAAGATAGAAAGAACACAAAAGGCTGTAGCAAAAAGACTCCTCTGTCATTTTATAGATGAAGAAGACTCTAGAGACTTTGGATTTTCTTCATGTGATATGGCTTTGAATGGCTTCTTCTTCTTGGTCACCCTTCTCTGGGAGTACTCTGTCCTGACAAGTTTCCTGTTTCCATAGGTCAATGTCCTGTACCAGCTGTGGCCAGACCATCACAGATTGTGATGTCACACAATGACACTATCATTTTCTTTGCTTTTGATCCTTTGCTGTCCCTGGAGACAGGTAGGCAGTTTAGTGATATACAACATCTGAGCTGGGTTCAGGAAGATCTGAGTTAAATTTAATCTCAGAGACTCATATGATAGCTTTGTGATCTTGGCCAATTCTATAACTTACCTCAGATTCTGTTTGTCAGCTACAGAAAGGTAATAGTAATTGAACCTACCTTCTAGGGTTGGGGTGATAATTAGATAATATCTATAAAGTGCTTTGTGAACCAAATAGTGTTATATAAATGTAAGCTGGCATCAAAATTATCACTCACAGTTGTTGTCCTTATCATAAAGTAGGGGTTCTCAAACTACGGCCCACGGGCCAGATGCGGCCTGAGGAGGACGTTTATGAGGCCTTCCTGGTTATGGCAAATGAGCTGAGGGGCGGAGATAGAGTGTGAGCTTTGGTTTTTGCCATAGTCCGGCCCTCCAACAGTCTGAGGGACAGTGAACTGGCCCCCTGTTTAAAAAGTTTGAGAACCACTGTTAAAGTGTTGGCTTTGGAGTCAGAAATCACACTGAGGGTCCCTACCTATGACCCAGATGATCTAGGTATCCTTTAATTTCTGCAAATCACAAACTCTGCAGGCCTCAGTTTCTCCTCTTTGTTTAAAAATAGAGCTAAATTGGAAGGCTGCTGAGGTTTATCTATGATTTCATCCTGTGTCTCCCAAATGATCGATAGAAAGTGCATCTCTTTCCCTTCTCTTTTGCTTATTTATTTTAGCTAGTCTGTCCATGTCCATCCTGTATTTCTGTGCTCTAACTAGAGAACATTACCTTAATTACTTCTTCATTTTCGTATTTTAGAGTCAATCTATTAAGTTAGAGATTAATTATGATCATTTTAAATCACCATTCTGTTATGGTATTTATTTGATAATTTCCTCAGCTCTGTGCCATCTGAACATTTGCTAAGGCTGCCATTTGTATCTCTATCCATTTTATTGATGGAAATATTAAAAGAAAATCCCCCAAACAATGTTTCAACTCTTCTACCTGTGTGATCTTATGCAAATCACATAAATTCTCTGAACCCCAGTCAAAAGTAGAGTTTAAATTGAAATAGCAACCTTGATGGTCCTTTTTTTTTTTTTTTTTTTTTTTGCTATTATTGATCTTTATATTTAAAAAGAATAAATATAGATGGACCCGTTCCTAAAGTGACTTTGTTTTGTTTTTGTTTTTGTTTTTGTTTTTTTCCCAATGGTCCTTTTTACCTCTAAATCTATGACACTACAATTCTATTAAACAAGCTACTATAGAACTAGTCCCTCTTTGAGGGATTGTTGTATTGGATCCAAAGACTTGTAGAGTATCTGAAATATTGACTTCTTGAAATTAGTTGGATTGAATTGCATTTATAATATGCATCAACTTAGTTACAAAATTAATTTTCATGAAACGATGGATGGGGTTTGGGTCAGTTCCGTCACTGAAAAGTTTGAAAACTAAAGTGTGCAGTGCACGATGTAGATGCTAATAGAGATAAAGAATTAAACATCTCACTTCAGACATTATGTAGAAATAAATTCTCCTGAAGTCAAGGAAAACTCGCTCATTGCAAAGGAGACAAAATTGGCTCCAGATGCTTCCGTTTCATTAATGTCTTCAGGAAGGAAATTTGACAGCTTAACCCCCATGTCTTTTAAAGGTTAATGTAACCTATATACCAATGGTATAAAATCAAGATGTGTAATTTCTGATTTCCATGTTCAATTACGCAAATCAGGATAGTTCCAGCAGACAAAGAACTAGATGAAAGATGGCAGCCATGCTGATGGTACTTTGGTTGCGGGTAAGTCAGAGAGGATGGTGGGAAAAACTTGACCTGTATCTTGTATCATTGCAAGACTGAAAGCAAAATCTTATGCCAAGTCAGAAAAAAAATCATCTTATGCTTCCCAATTTCTTAGTGACTTCTTCAGTCTAAAACTTTGCTTCTCTTGCCAACTTCCAACTCATTTTAGAGTTTTGAATGATCATACTCTAGGCAGGGGTTCTCAAACTACAGCCTGTGGCCCAGATGTGGCCCGCTAAGGACGTTTATGCAGCCCATTGGGTTATGGCAAATGGGCTGAGGGGCGGACACAGAGTGTGAGGTTTTGTTTTTACTATAGTCGGGCCCTCCAACAGTCTAAGGGACAATGAACTGCTCCCCTATTTAAAAAGTTAGAGGACCTCTTAGAGAGCAACTCAGTTTCAAACCTTAGTTCAGCCTGTTGGATTATATGCACTTGGACCCTAATTGAAACTACAAATAGCATTCAATAAGCATTTATTAGGTGTCTCCTATGTGCCAGAAATATGTGGCAGAAGTGTAGTCAGTTCTGGGAATACAAAGAAAGGTAAACACTGCCTCTTCCCTCAGCAAATTTACATTTTAAGGAGAGAGACAATATGCAAACCACTATCTATCTAAAAGATACAAACCCCAAAACTCTTTTTATAGGAACTGTGCTTCTCTACTCGGCTTAATCGCCAACATCTGTCAGATTCTAAGTGGAATATTAGGCATTTTGTTCAAATGTCATCATTAGTACAAATCATACTGATATTATGAAGGGGGTCGCCCATGAAATAGGCTGGAATAATGAATGTTGGAGACACAGGATGGAAAGACAAGAGCAGCAAAGTTAAGGTTGATGACTGAAAATAGAAAGAGGGAGTCAAGTATAGAAGTGGGCTGGACTTGGGGTTTTCTGAAAGCCATTTGTGAAGAAAAAATTCTGGATCATAACATGGTTAGCAGATGATATTGATGATTATGATGGTGTGGGCATGTGTGTATGCATTCGTGTTTAGTAGTATAGATTTTAAAATCTAAAACAAAAATTTTTTAGATTCATTTGGAAGTCTATCTGGACAAAATCTATTATTTTGTAGTTGAGGCTACTTGGGTTCATAGAGACTGTTTCAAGGTCACAACAGTGTGAATGACAGAGGCGCTCACTGAAATCATTCATATCATACTTACCCAGCATGCTTTTTTTCCCTGCCCCAAATTGATATGTGTTTGAAGTAGAACACAAAAAAGAACAATGAACAGGCTTGTCTTCCTCCTCCCTCACTCCCCAGTCTGAAAAGCAGCATCAGGTTATTTCACAGATGGAACATCTGGAGAGTCAGTCTTCTTCAGAGAATAGATTTCCTTCCTCTATCAGTTCAACAAAGCCTGATTTATTTTCCCAGAAAATTATTCCCTACTGACACCAATAAGCAACCAATTGCCCGTGCTTTATATCTCCTTTAAGACTTAAAAAGTTAAATTGAGCATGGTCCTAGGGCTACAAAAGTTTTATCATGTATTCAGTTTCACTCACTTCAGCAAACATTGATTAAGCAACTGGGATGAACAAAGGTCTTCGCTTAGTTCTGGGGAAAGAATAAAGAAAATTGACATGGCACTTTCCCTCATGGACCTTACAGTCTATCAAAGGGATGAGCATTATATAACAATACTAATGGTGACATCTATTTAGAACTCAACTTGTAGTGGATAGAGCACCAGCCTTGAATTCAGGAGGACCTGAGTTCAAATCTGGTCTCAGACACTTAATACTTCCTAGCTGTGTGACCCTGGACAAGTCACTTAACCTCAGCCTCAGGGGAAAAACAAAACAAAAACAAAAAAAACAAAACAAAAAAAAAAAAAACTCAACTTGTGATTCCCATATTCTAGAAAATATCCAGTGAGGAAACTCTCCCTAACAATGAAGATTAATACTAGATCTTTTTTTTTAGTGTATATAGTGTGAAAGAATATCTAATTTACGGAATTTGAGAATGAAGAAAAACAGAGCTTGTGATGGATCCATGTTTTCTCAGAGCTTGCCTTTTTAACACAGTGCCTCTCTTAACTGTAAAAAATACCTTCAAGTTTCTAAGTACTCAGTATTTTTCACTTTAAACCTAAGTTGATGCTGTGGGGATTAAAATTAAAATTTCAGAAATGGAGATAGAAAATTTGAAGAGGATGCACAATTGTCCAAGGTCTTCACACAATCAGAAAGTGCAGGGAAGCATTATTGTCCCTATGCCATTCTGTGTTTAAAGGTGATGAAAGAAATATAGGTTCCTTGCATGGGAAAGATACAGAAGTACTGAGGTCATATTTGATGGTGGGGGAAAGATGAGTATGGACGAGCAGGGAAAGTTTCCTGGAAAAACATGTGTCTCATCCGAAAGAAAGGGAAAGATTTCAACAATTTTTATACATATGTATATATGTGATACCTACACACACACACACACACACACACACACACACACACAAATACACACAAGCTCTATATTCATACATATATACATATACATATATGGGTATACACTATGGGAATTGAGTGGATTGTACTGACTATATTTTGTTACTCAATTACAGATTTAGCTCCATTTGCTTTCTATTCCATTATGTCTAATACAATTTCTGTCTCATGAGAAAACATCATTCAATTATGGAAATTGCGAGAGAACTCCTGTGAGGCTGGAAAGCTAGACCACTTCTATCTGCTTCTTAGAGACTATTAACCAAGGGTCTAACCTGAGTTACTTTGATCAGAAACTCAGACAAATCTAAAGATAAGGCAAGGAGTTTTCTCACAATTCAGGTCTCAAGTAACCCATGTGTGCTTCCTGAAAACTGGAGCTGTCCTTGTCAACCACTTCCAGTTCCCACAGTCTTTTGACTGAATGTAGATATATGTAAGGAGTGGGATACCTCATTTTTCTGACTTCAGGGATTTTCATTTCTTCATCCTCCTCCCTCTTAACTCTCAAAATGTACTCATTGCTCTCTCAACAACAGAAAGCTCATCATCTTTCCTCCAATTAGAAATCAGATTGCCTAATCTTGTTATCATGGTTTATATACTGTTAATTGTTTTCTATTAATGCACAAAAATATGTCTTCCCCTGTGTTAAGGATCCAATGCCAAGTTGAAGAGTCCTGGTTCCAATTTGTTATTCAAGGGGAGTGCATTGCTTAATAATTTGATATCCACAAAAGCTCAAACCTTTGTTTTCTTTGTTGATTCAGATTTCTCTCTCTCTCTCTCTCTCTCTCTCTCTCTCTCTCTCTCTCTCTCTCTCTCTCTCTCTTCCTCTCTGTCTCTCTAATTCTGCCTCTCTGTTTCTGTCTCTCTCTCTCTGTCTCTCTTCCTCTCTCATTTCTCTTTCTCTCCATAGACATACCTACACATATACATATCCACATACGATACCTATTATACACACATATATACAATCTAATTCAATAAAAATTGTTAAATGCCTACTATGTGTCAGGTATTCATGCTAACTGCTAGGGATATAATTAATAAAAAAGAAAGATAATCACTACCCTCAAAGATCTTAAAGTCTAAAAAGGGAGATACTATAAAAAAGGAGTCAGAAAAGGGAGTAGGAAGAACACCATCTTGCTTCATGGATTTAATATCAGGCAAAGTGGATTCAAAGTGGAATGCAGTTTTTTCTTCTTCAGAATACTTAGCAAATCTGGCATCCCCTGTAGGAATATCCTGAGGACTAGAGCAGACAGAGTAGGAGAATCAAAATATCCGGGGAGTTTCAAGAAAATACAGTTCACAGAAAGACTCTCCAGGAATAATGGGAGGTTTCACATAAGATAGGGACCTCAAACTCCCCAAATTCTTCACTAACAATGGGAATTCTGAAAGTGCCATGGACATGGTCTTTCTTCATTGGTGGTGTTCAGACAAATACTGGACCACAACTTCCGGGCAATGTGGTAAGGGCAGTCTGGTTCAGTTAAGGGTTGGACTGGATGCAACTGAGGATCTGTCTGTTATGTGAAGTGACATTTTTTTTTCCTTTTAACTCTAAAAATAAACCTGAAAATAATAAATTAGTAACAACAACTGACAGTTATCCAGGAATTTAAAGTTTAGAAAGCATTTTTAATATTATCTAGTTAGAATTTCATAACAACCTTATGATTGGAGAAGGATTTGACAAGCTACTTCAGTATCTTTGTCAAGAAAATCTCAAATGGGATATGATTGAAATAACTGAATGACAAAATAAAATAACCTTGTAATAGAAATACTATTATTTTCCATACTTTACAGATGAGATAACTGAGACTGTTATATACCATATACCAGGCCCTCTGCTCAGCACATTACACATATCCCAGTCGATCCTCACAGCGACCTTGCAAAGCAAGTGCTATAAGTCGAGGAAACAGATTTTACAAAGGATAAGTGACTTGGTCTGAGTCACACAGCTATTAAGAGTTTGAAGAAATATTTGAACTCAGTGTTTCCTGATTCCAAGTACTATACTTTGCTACCTAGCAGTCTTATAACTGATTATAACAAAAATAAAATAAAATAAAATAAAATAAAAAAAAGATGTAATAAACTTGATTTGATATCAGGAAGCTTTGTTTTATATGCCACATCTGATGGTCTCAGCCCCCTGAGAATGGGGTAACTTAACACAGAACAATAACACAATAAGATATACAATAATTTATATAACAAAGACTTCCGCGCTTATGAGTTTCCTTCCTAAAAGCACATGTGTTTGGGTTTATATGTACAATGTGGATGTTTATACATAGATGTATTCATGTGAACATGCAAACATAGATCGCTATACAAGCATACATTTATTGCTTCTAAATCACAGAGTTTAGGGCAGTGGTCCCTTCCTCCTCCCCTTACCTGGAAAATCCATGTAAACTTTTTGGCCTTCTCTTATCAGAGAAATCTGATTTTCATTTCTTTTTCTTTCATGGGGTGTTTATAGTCTCTTAATGTAAAATTTTAGTTAAATATTTGGTCATCAGCTCTGTGTTGTCCGCTGGCCTTCACAGATTGTTTGAAGGTTCCATAAAACTCTCCCCAAATTACCATTTGATTTCTTATGCAATCAAACTGCATATATAGAATGCGATCTATTGGAACCATGATGAGCAAAGTTGTGATGTGAAAAGGATAGCTGTCCAAATGAACGTATAAGCAGCAAGAACTAATTTCAAATCCAGCCTCAAATACCTACTACCGTTGTAATCTTGAGAAATGTATTTAATCTTTGCCTCAGTTTCCTTACCTGTAAAATGGGGCTAATAATAATACATAATTCCATTATAGGATTGTAAATATCAACTGAGATAATAGTTGTAAGGCTCTTAACACAGTGTGTGATACATAAATTCTTAGTCTCTTCTTTTACACATTCTAATATGTGCATGTTTACATGTATGGGTGTGACATAGGGATGAGTATGATTTCAGTCAACAGAGAGGAACTCATATACACTGGGAAATTAAAATTAATTAAAATTATATAGAGTGGGTGCAACCAATTGGAGAAAATGACCGGTGACTTAAGGGGTTGGCATTGCTGAAGAGAACAGTCATCATCTAAAGTTCAAGTTGGTAGAAGGAATGGATGATTTCTAAAGAATTACATCTGAAGAAAAAAATTCTTAAGAGAAACATGTTGTTGAAATTTTAAAATTTTAAGGGCATGTAGAATAGTGATTCAAAGTCTTATCTTTAGACCTATAGGATAGAACTGATAGTAGCACTTGCATGTTACGTTTAAATTTATTGTTAGGGGAGGAAAAACTAAAGTTCAACTAGGAGATTGTTAGCAGTCTTTCCATTTTGTCATGTTTAGGCCTGAAAACAATAATCCAGACTTAGTCTGACAAGGGTATGATGCAATGGGCTTGTCTAATACTTCTTTTTGGACACTAGTCTCCATGGGATGTGCTCAACCATAGAAATTAACTTCAGTCATGGAAACTAACTTCATTTTCATATACGTTAAGAAAAAGTTAGTATCTAGGACTATGGCGGTTTTGTTCCTGTTATATTTTGCATTAGGAGTTTCACATTCATGGAAATTGAGCAGATGCCCATCAGTCGAGGAATTGCTAAATATATTCTGGTATATGAATGTTGTGGGATATTACTGTTCTGTAGAAACAATCAGCAAGATGATTTCAGAGAGGTCCGAAGAGACTTGAATGAATTGATGCTGAGTGAAGTGAATAGAAGCAAGATAACTTTGTACATGACAACAACAAGATTATATGATGATCAATTCATTTGGACATGGCTCTTTTCTCTCTTTCTTTCTTTTTCTTTTTTTCTTTTTTTTTTTTTTTTTTTTTTTTTTTTTTTGAGGTGGGGTTAAGTGACTTGCCCAGGGTCACACATCTAGGAAGTGTTAAGTGAGACCAGATTTGAACTCAGGTCCTCCTGAATTCAGGGCTGGCACTCTATCCACTGCGCCACCTAGCTGCCCCTGACATAACTTTTCAACAGTGAAGTGTTTTCAGTCCAATTCCAATGGCCTTGTGATGATGAGAGCCATCAGCATCCAGAAACAGGATCGTGGGGACTGAATGAGAATCACAACAGAGTATTGTCACCATTTTTATTGTTTATGTGCTTTTTTTTCCCTCTTTTTTTTTTTTCCTTTTTGATCTGACTTTCTTGTGTAGCATGATAAATGTGGAGATATGTATAGTAGAATTGCACATATTTAACCTAGATTGGATTACTTGCTGTCTAGGAAAGAGGGTAGGGAAGGGAAGGAGGAAAAGTTGGAACACAAGATTTTTCAAGGGTAAATATTAAATATTATTTTGCATATATTTTAAAAATACAAAAGCTATTTTTAAAAAAGAGTATTGTGTTCAGTTCTTGGCCCTTGCTTTGGAAAGTATATTAATGATAAGAAATTTTGGGGAGACCAGTGAGGATAATGAATGTAGTGAAATCCCTTGATTCCATGCTTTATATTTGGTGGAAGGAATGGATGATTTCTAAAGAATTATGTCTGAAGAAAAAAAGAAGCATGTTGTTGATCTTTTAAAATTTTAAGGACATGTAGAACAGTGATTCAAAGTCTTATCTTTAGACCTATCAGATAGAACTGATAGTAGCACATGCCTGTCAATGAAGTACATTTAAATTTATTGTTAGGGGAGGAAAAACTAAGCAAACTTTCTAACAAATAGAGTTGAATCCATATTGGATGGGTTGCTTTTGAGAGGACTAGGTTCCCTCCCTCTTGGTGTCTTTAAGTAAAAACTAAATGGCCATTTTCAAATATGTACTTCAGGAAGCATTCCTTTTTGGCTAAGTTCTGGATTACATACTTACAAATGCCTTTTTTACTTTTAGATTCTGTAATTTACAAGAAAACCTAAGACTGCACTAATTTTTGAGCTCATTTTCTACTTGTTAATTCATATTGAGCAACATAATTTATTGTCTAGCCACAATTCTTTTATTGTATTTTTGTGACGTTAACTTCCTACCCCAAATATAGAACTTTAAATTTGCTCAACTAAATTTCATTTTATTAGATCTGGACCAATGTTCCAGGTTGTCAGGATCCTCACCCCTATTTTATTTATTTATTTATTTTGGATTCTGATTATTATCCAATGTATTAATGATTCCTCCAACATTTATGCTATTCACACACTTGGTGAGCATGACATCTTTCTCATAATTTTATTAGTAATAAGAATATCAAAATCTACTTGCATCCAGATAAATTACCTTTTTTATACTTTTCTTGTACCTTATTCCTAACTAAGAGCCCAATCATTGGGACCAAACATAAAAAAAAAAATTCTCACTCGTACAAGAAAGTATAAAACCTTATGTCTGGACGAGTCATGGTGAGCACATTTATGAGATTTTTTTGATATGAAGGGGACATAAGTAACCTGAAAAATGGAAGGCTCATAAAGAATAATCAGCCCTATTTATGGGCCTTACTCTTAGTCCTGCAATGATACATAGATATGAATTTTGCTCATTATGATGTTAAGTCATTTTTCCTCCCCATTCCATGCATTTATATTTTGCAAAATGAGAGGGGATTGTGCTGTAATATACTTTCTTGAGAAGTACCATTTCCTTTCCATTTCCCTGTCGCTAGGACTGAATCAGTATGCAATGTTAAGGACACAGTCTCTTTGAGCCGTTTTCTTGCTAACTGTGCATTATTTTTCCTTCTAGTTTAAAAGTAGTTTTTTTCTTCTAATGAAGCATTCCAAAGGACTATATATTTAGGTTTGATACGACGATGTATTTATTGCAGACTCATACACCATGATTCTAGATTTAGATCTTAAAGGCATCTTATTATGACCAAATCAAGAGCCTCCCTATTTTACAGATTAAAAAGTTGAGGTGGAATGCTGGGAATAGATCCTATCAAATGAACTGCTTGCCTTGGATTTGCAAAATAGATAGGTACACGGTGTGGAAGTGAGAATCCTGGCTTGTAGCCCAGATCCTGCCTCAGAAACTTAGGAGTTGTGCTTTGCAGGCCACATCACTGAATCCCTTAGTCTCATTTTTCTCAGATGTAAAATCCGAATAATAGTATCGCTTACCTTACAAGGGTGTTGTAACCATCAAATGTGATTCTCTGTGTAAAGCACTTTGCAAATTGTAAAGCTTTCCAACAAGGTCAATTATCATTATTAAACAGAAAACAAAAGAAAGTGAAATAGCTGAATAGAATGAAGAAAGAAACATAATTGACCTGAAGTCAGGAGGCCTGTGTACATGGGGATCATGGGACTTACTGGTGAATTAGAAATGCCACTTGGTCTTGGACAATTTCCTCTTCTCTAGAAGGAAAATAAATGCCAATTCTCATGTTACTTACCCCAAAATAGTGGTAAGAATACTTTAGTAATTTTTGCTATCCCACAGAGCTGTGCTGTTCTTCCTTTCTCTATGTCCCTTATTCTGGGGACTTTCCCTATCCCTAAATCTTTGGGTTCTTAGGTTCCTAAGATTTCAAACTAGAAAGGTTCTTAGAGATGACTAGACCCAGATACTTCAAGTGACTTGCTCAATGTCATACAACTTCTAAGTAGCCAACAGCGCTGCAGTGGAAAGAGAGCCAGCCTTGGAGACCAGATTTGGTTTGATTCCTGCCTCTGATATATATGGGTTTGCTACGCTACTTTACCTCTAGTGTCCCAGAAAATTCTCATCTGCATCGGTTCAGGGATTTTATTCCCTGAAAGGACATAGCACTCCTTACACACAAAAAAGTTGGTAATGAGTTTTTGTCTTATGACTATACTTTCAATAATTTTCTAAAGATTAGGGCTTTTTGATCCTTTTTTTTTTTCTTTGTCCTAAATGAACCCGTTGCGTAGCCTATTGAAGTCCCTGAAATCCTTTTCCAAATGTCAACATTCATTTAAATCCATAGCATTGCTAAGAAAATCAAAAGTCTGTGAAAATAATAGTAATGACCCCCAAAGACCTCATGTATATTCTCTGAGTGTATTACCCATGTGCATTATCTCTGCCTAAAACAGTGCCTGAGGTACGGTAGATCCTTCTCAAGTGTTTGTAGATGGATTATTTGGGTGAGAGAGTGCAGAAGGAGATCAGGCAAGAGAGTTGGCCATTGAGCTGGTGATTGTTCTGTTCATCATTCTAGTCAGAGCTAATTTGTTATGGGCCTATTTGAGGTTTTCTTGGCAAAGATACTGAGATGGTTTGCTATTTTCCTCTCCAGGTCACTTCTTTACTTCTTTCTAATACTTCCTTTGTAATGATGAGGAAACTGAGGCAAACAGGCTTAAGTGACTTGCCCAGAGTCCCACAGCAGCTCTGAGGCCAGATTTGAACTCAGTTCTTGCTGCTAACCATCCCAAATTAGGCCAGACTATAGAGTGAATGGAGAGAAACAAAGGGAGAGCATCAGGAAAGAAGGGGAGGGGGAGCTCCCACTGTCCAATGCTGCTCAGGAATCACTGAGGCAGCCTTGCCAGTCCAGTAGCCTTTAATTACCAGCGGTGAAGAGAAGATGAATGAGGCATTATTTTCCTGGCTACAAAAATAATAACTGACATTATGCAGAGATTCAAAGTTTGTGAAGAGATTTCTATGGATTATCCCATTGGAACCTGAGAGGTTGGGCTGCTTCTCCTTTGTTGGCAAAGGAACAAAAAGTGGCTTAGAGAGAATGGTGGCTCTCCCTCCGACACAATGCCAAGGAGACAGGAAGGGTGTCTTCTTAGATGGAAGATGGGCTGTGTTGGGGCCCAGATCCTGCCAATATCTCTCTGTGACTTGGCTCATTTGGCTTCCCTGTAATTCTAAACCTGCATCTCTAAATAGATGGGTTACAAAGATTCTGAGGACCCTTCCAATTCTACATCTATGACCCAGGATCTTTCACTGCCTCTCAGACAATCTCTTTTTCCATCCTAAAATTGCTTTTACTGTTTTATTTGAATCATTTTTTCTTTGCCTGCCTCCCCTCTTTCTTTCCCCTCCCTCCCTTCATCTCCCCCTTTCTCCTTCCTTCCCATCCCTTTTTTCTCCCTTTCTCCCTCCCTCCATCTCTCCCTCCTTTCCTCCCTTCCTGCCTCTCTCCCTGTCTCCCTTTCTTCTTCCCTCCATCCCTCCCTCTGTTCTTTTGTTCCTTCCTTCTTTCCGTCTCTGGCTCTCTGTTTCTTTGTTTTTTCTTTCTTTCTCTGTCTCTCTCTGTTTCTATCTCTGTCTCTGTGTCACTGTAGCTCTGATTTTTTCTCTGTGTGTGACTGTCACTCTGACTCTCTCTTTTGTTTTGCCTCTATCTCTCTTTGTCTCTGTCTCTCTTTGTGTCACTGTTCCTGATTTTCTCTCCTTCTCTGTTGCATCTCTCTGGGTCTCTCTCTGTGTCACTGTCACTCTGACTGCCTGCCTGTCTGCCTATGTGTCTTTTCTCTGTGTCATTGTCACTCTGACTCTGTCTCTGCCTGTCTGTCTGTTTGTCTCTCTCACTCTCCCTTCCCACCTCCAGAGAACCTTATTTTGAATATTGATTCTGGTGTGACCTTAGAGAAATCAAGAACCATATTAGGAGTTGAGTTTCCTTCTTGGTTAAATAAGAGGGTTGTCCTAGACTGTCCCTTAAATCCTTTCCAACCCTAAGTCCAGTGCCTGACACAAAGCAAGTTTTGATCTCACAGACTTTCTCCTTTTCAATTTTCTCTCTCTTTTTTATTTTCCTTTCTTCCTCCTGTCTGCCTCCCTCTTTCTCTTTCTCTCTTTCCTTTTCTCCTTCTTTCCCCCATCATGTCTCCCCTTTGCTCCACATCCCTGGGAGCTCTGCCCTATTCTGTTTCCTTTCCTCCACCTCCATCAGCAGACGGGACTATTGACACACAGAGAGGTGTCACTTACCATGCCTGGATTTAGTGTGAAAAAATGAAAAAAAACAACAATATTTTCTGCCTCAAAGCCCTTTTATAAAAAATACAGGCTCCTTTCAACACCATCAAGAACAGCAAACTCTGGGTGGGGTTAACTGGCATACACTGAAGGTATAAGGGTCAGAATCATTAAGCCATACTAGTTTTAGGCTATTTCCTCTGTGTTTTCCTTTTTCAGACAAGAGAGGAAAAACAAAACAGCACAGCTGGCTCTCCCTTATGCAGAAGCAAATGCCTGAAAATAAATGATCTTGATATCAATGAGTTAAGAGATGGATACCCCTGCCAGAAAGAACATTATGAAACATCTTCTGGAACTTTTTTTCTCCCTTGAGTTGACAGATTCATTTTTTAAATGTTATTCCCTCTTTTTAAATTCCAGTTTCATTATTTGTTGTAGTCATTAGATAATTTTTTTAAATTTTGTTTTCTGATTTTGATTAGTGCTTGCTCCCAAGATCCGTGAATTTCAATGTTAAATATTTGACATTTGTTAAATTTGTTAAAGTTTGCACAGTGATATAGAAGTCTGCCATTCGTCAGTCATCCTTTTTTAAATACCATGCTGTAATGATAGTTAAATACTCAACTTCAAAGAAGTCAAATGCAGAAACACAAACACTGCCATTCCCAAATTATCAAAAAGAAATCCCAACTTTATCTCAAAATAAGAAAAAGAGGTAAAAACAAAGGAAGCAAGGAAAGAATGGAGGGAGAAGAGGAGAGGAAAAGAAGAAAGGGGAAAAAAGAACAAAAGAAGGTAAAAAGGAATGGAGGATGAGAAGGAGGAATGAAGGAAGGGAGAGAAAGAAAGTGAAAGAGAGAAAAAGAAAAGGAGAAAGAAAGAAAAGAGAGAAGGAAAAAAGATAAAGAACAAATGAAAGAAAGAAAAGAGAAAGAGAAAGAAAGCAAGAAAAAAGAAAGAGGGGAGGAAAGAAACAAGCAGTAAAGGAAGGAAGGAAGGGAAGAAGAATGGAAGGAAGAGAAAACAGGAAATAATAAGTAAATGCTCTTTCTAATTTGCTTTAAATCACTCTCTGTCAGATATAGTTGGACTGATCTTTTCTAATTTGAAACTTCTCTCTTCTGTGATCCAGCTACTGAGCTTTTCCCATTCTTTCAGCCACCTTCTGCATGTTTCAGCAATATGATAGGAGCACATGGGATTTCAGGATATGGATACAATATAGGATCATAGACTACAAATACACATTTGAGGAACCTGAGGCCTCCCAAATAGCAAAGACTTCTAAAGGTCTTAAAACTAGTAAAGGATTATTTTTGTTTGCAATTTTTTTTATTTGTATATTTAAAACACTGTAATGGTTTTATTAGTAGTAGTGACAAACTTTTTGTGGGGCTTTGAGATCTGCCAAATGCTTCATAAATAGTACCTCATTTGATCCTTTAAATCCTAAAAGGAAGGTGCTATTGTTATGTCCATTTTATGACTGTGGAAACTGAGGCTGGAAGAGCCTCATTGACTTCAAGCAATGAGCAGAAATGGCTTTGAATTTCAATATCTTTAAGGATAACTCTAAAAAGTGCTTCTAAGGTAGATCTGTTTGTTACATATATGCACACACATAAGCATACACATACACTTTTCATATGCCAATTTAATTTAATTCATAGGAACATTGCTGCAGAGATTGCAAGGGAATTTACACTAGGCTGTCCAGTTCAACCTCCTCATTTTACAGATAAGAAAAATGAGTCTGAAAGATATTAATTGAATAATTCCAGACCTCCTGGTGGTAAGTGTCTGAGGTGTGATTTGATATTCCAATTAACTATCCCATCTTACCCATTAAAACAATTAGGTGCTTGACACTCTTTACCCTGGGATAGATGCTCAGTATTCAAAGGCAACAACAACAACAACAACAACAACAACAACAAACAACAACAAAATTGAACCAGCCCTTCATGAAGCTTTTATTCTAGTAACCAAGCTTAAGAGAACTCTGTTCTCCTGGAGTGCCCAACTTCTTTACCAGAAATGACAAACGCTTGCCTCCAAGGATTACTGTCTGAAAATTCTGGAGTCTGCTTTTTATATCGTAACACTTC
The DNA here is from genome assembly GCF_048593235.1 of Sminthopsis crassicaudata. Lineage (NCBI taxonomy): Eukaryota > Metazoa > Chordata > Mammalia > Dasyuromorphia > Dasyuridae > Sminthopsis > Sminthopsis crassicaudata. The sequence continues at coordinate 18,088,522 of NC_133618.1, read as the reverse complement.
TTTGGCAGATCCTATCAGTTAGATAAATATTTCTGGAAGAAAGCATATCTTTTTTTGGCAGTGTGGTACAATGGGAAGGTCATTGATCTTGAGGTTCTGAGTCTGAAAAATGCCTCTGTCACTCGTTAAATGATTTATTGATTCTATGAAGGAAAGGAAAAGATAAAACCTGAATTATAGCTTAAAGGAATAAAAGATTTTAAGACATGGAGCTGAGAAGGAGGACCATGACTTATTTGGGGATCAACTTTTGTAAATCCAATGGGCAGGACATGGATTTCCAAGTTGAAGAAAAAGTGAAGTGGCCATTTCAATTGGGCAGTAGAGGGAATGGTGAGTCTAGCTCTTGAACCCAATCTACCATAAAGCATCATAATTATCATAATCTGTTAGGATTCCCACTACCTTTAATAGACATATCCTAAGATCTCCCCACTCCCGCCATTTTTCTTTTCTTTCTTTTTTTTTTTTTCCCGCCATTTTCTTTTCTTTTCTTTTCTTTCTTTTTTTTTTTTTTTTCCCACCATTTTTCTTTTGGTAACTTATTCCCTATTGGACACAGAAGATACAGGCCTTTTATGACTGCTATCACAACATAGCAATCTACATTAATGTGATAAGATATTGCTCCAGAATAGTGAGAACTTATGAATCTCACTTAACATTATCAATAGAGCCTTTTTACCTCTGACATTCTAGGAGACTTAGGAAGACCATGAAATTGATTTCTTTAGTGTACTTTGGAAAAACTCACCTATCCCCTTTTATAGCTCTATTATTTTTTCTCTGGTTTGGGCAGTATTTCTGACTTCTGATGATGAAGAAGATGATTTGAGAAGTGCTGCCTGAATGGCAGTGATCATGAACAGAAACTGATTTAAATTGGAATGCTGCCTGTGAACTAATGTCATACAGTGAGGAAAGTAAAATGAGCATCGGTTATTCCTGCTCTATCTCCAACCTTTCATTCCAAGCTTAATATCATTTTTGGAATAAGGTCACCGTGGCATTTAGTGAAAAACCCTCCCTTTTTCTTGATTGGGACTTTAGAGCTATGGAATTGAAAAAAAAATCGTAATATGTGACTTTCAATGATGATAGGGGCTGCTTTTCTGCAGCAGCCCTTTCTGGTCTCCTGATCACAGAGTCCCACTTCTGAGAATGTATCAGTAGCACTTGAGTCCTGGCAGTGCTCTTCAAGCTGGAAAGTTGTTTTAGAATGGACTGGGTGGATAATATGATTAAAATCCTTTATACGGGTTTGGGATTATGAGTGTATATGAGGGGCAGAGACAGTTTCCCTAATAAAACAACAACAAATACTCCTAGTCCTACTCCTCCTACTCCTGCTATTGCTACTATTATTATTACAATCATAATGATAACTACTGCCAACTATAATTAAAATAGCGCCTTAAAATTTTACTAAACCACTTATAGATATTATCTCATTGGATCTTTCTATATCTCCAGCACAGGATCTCATGAAGCACAAGCTAGGTAGGTCAGTGGTTAGAGCACTCGCCCTAAAGTCAAGAGGAACTGAATTCAAATCCAGCCTCAGACACTTGACACTTACTAGATGGGTGAACCTGGATACATTACTCAACTTTAATTGCCACACCAAATAAATAAAAAAGAATTGCAAGTTGAATTGAATCAAATAATAGAGGAAGATCACTTTTGGATACAGAGCTTTAACTCTGTCACTTTTAAGGATTCCAAGTAAAGATCCAAAGTTTCATCAGGCAGAGAGGTTAGAGGGAGCAGGGAGGTCAATGAATGAGCGATTGATAATTTTTATTAGTGGGTGGGTTTTGCATAGATTAGTCATTGTAATTCAACTAAACTCCAATGGCTCCCTCTAAGATGGTTATGCAAGGAAGATTTGTAAAGGGCTAGAACTGAGCAGATGCACTTAACTGAGGTAACCTAGCCCTGAAGGCTAATTACCAATTGGACAATTCTCTATTAACATATGCTTGGAGGATGACCCTACTCAACCCTGTGCTGTCTCAATCTGTGGGTGTGGACAAAGAAGGGGAAGAGAGATCAGAGGGTGGAGTAGGATCATTCTTTGGCTGTGGGGAGAGAAAAAGGAAGTGTGTAGATTCCTAGATCTAATCCCCTGAAGGCAACCCCAAAAGACCAAGAATAAAGACTTTTGTTTATCCTGACTTGGGTTGATTCTAAGATATCCAGGATACTAACAAGGTCACCATAAAGATTAGCACTTCTTGTATTAAAGCTTGCTGTTCCCTTTGGGGGGCTACTTATCCACCTTTGATGGTTGCCTGGTACTCAGCTCTTACCTATAGTTCCAAAGCTGAAGTAGGCAATGCAACCATACCCTGAGCAGAAGGCATAAACCAGACTGAGGGTAATCCACAGGCCACAAACCCATTAGTGAGTCAGGGGATTATCTACCCCTGCTGGAAATAAATAACCTGACAGAATGGGCAAATGAAAACAATTTGTTCCACTGACCATGCAAGCAGCTGAAGCAGGTGTTGTAGAGAGCTTAGGGCTTGGTTGGCTAGTGGAAATGCCAAGATCATGTACTGCAACCCAGACAATCAATCTCCTGGCATCCTAGCCACTGGACCTCAAGGACTCAAAGGAAAAGGGAAACTGATGACTTTGCACAGTTCTTCCTCACTTCCATCAGTTCACACTAGAATCAGGACATCAAACTGTCATTGATCCTTTTAGAAAGCCAAGGACAAACCCAACATCTCTAGGATAAAATAGAAATTCATTTGCTTAGCATTTAAAACCCTTTACCCACTGAATTCCTCCTTACCTTTCCAGCTGTATCATGTATTAGTTCTCTCAATGAGCTCTTTAGTCCAGTCAAGTTGACATTACAGAGAACCCCATCTTTTTTCTCTCCATCCACAGCGAAATCCCCCTCACCTCCAATCTTTAAGACACTGAGCCACTCAACAATAACTACTCCACATGACTTTCCTGGATTCTTGTAACTGTTCTTCCCTCATTTCTCAAAATGACTTATTTTCTTTTTATTTTGACAGATAACATTTTATTAGCATTTTATTTCTACCAGTACAGTGATAGTTTCACTTGAATCCTTCGGTCTTTAATATTAATGACAGAGATGGAAGATGCAATGCCATGTGTAAGGAACCACATGAAGTCCACATTAAAATTAAGATTTTTCTTTCCTAAAATACCAAATATCTCATGTGTTAAAGAAGTGAGACAATGAACTCAGGAAAGAAGTAAGACAATGAACTCAGGACAGAATGCCAATGGTATGAAATCCTTTCATAACTTCAAGTTATTAACTCTGCCCCTGACGTATCTTTTCCCCCTTTCTCTTCCTGATATACTCAGCTTTTCTTAAAGCATCATTAAAACTCCAATCACAGGAAGGTCTTGGAGCTGATAGTCTGAGGGTCAGCTCAGTCAGAGGATTATACTTAGTGGACCATGAAGCTGACATTGTAGGTGCTGTGGGAAGTAATTGCATTTGTCCAGAGAGGTCAGGGAAAAAATAAAACACCTGCCTGGGGATGTGAAGATGAGGTGGAAATTCTTTGATAGAGACTAGTGACCCCTCCTTTTCAAAGCTGAGAGAAAGGGCTTTGGCTTGTCATTTTTTATTACATGTCTCTGCAGTTTTGTTCATCCAAAGAGAAAGTTTAGTACTGTGATTTTTTTTTTATTATATTTTCAAAACAAACAGAAATACAACTGAGAATAAATCAAATATGTAAAGGTAAGGTATCTTTGGAGGACAGGGCACATTTTGATCAAATCTGGATAATTTATTAAAAGTGCAGCTCTTTTTGTTGAGTGTTCCCAAAAAGAATGATCTAGGCTCCATATTATTGAATAGAAAAATGAACATTCCAAATAACTAATATCCTTTTCCCCCCAAATCTCAAAATCTTAGCACCGCAGTATCCCAGAGTCCTAGTAGAAAAAATAAATAAATAAATAAATAAACGACTGCGGCTACATCCAACTCCATCCCTTCTCTCTTTCAGGTAAAGGGCCCTTCTGCTCTTGACTCACATGTAAAAACCTGGATGTGGTACTGGGCAGGTATTCATTGAATGAGAAAGATTGTCCTGTTTTTCTCAAATGTGATGAGATTTTTTTATTTCCATTTTGTAGTCCTTGAGAAAGTTGGTTAAAACTTGGTTGAAATCCAGTACAGTACAGTACAAAGATGCTAATTGTACACTATAAATCAGATACAGGATGGCTATTTATTGTCTCCACATTAAAAAAAAAAAAAACAATGTGACAAATAAGGGACTCAAACACATTCAATTCACATCATTTAAAGGTGGATACAATAACTTATAGCTCCTGTTCTATTTGCCCTAGAATTTGATACTTAAAACCAGAACATATAGCAGTTTGTAGAGGTACTAAATCAACATTTCACAGTTCACCTTGATTTTGGACTATGCAAAAAACTCCCTTCAGATCCAATTCTCCCAGAAAATCAGGCCAAGGATTGAGCTGTTATTTTCTCTGATGCACAGACTCCCCTTGTCATTCAACTCTGACAGATGGAGTCAGGATCTCTGACCTCTAGAGCCCGAAGGTTGGCTCAAAGCCAAGACACATCTATTTCAGGATTGTTCTCTGTATGAGCAACAGCAATAAAGCAGAAAAAGAATTTAGGGGAGCCAAATCCTGGCTCAGACAAATATAAATCTTCAAAGAAGTCCTTAGGTATCATGTCCTCATGGCTTGCCATTTTACCTGGGTGGGAAAAATTTCTTTTCCCTCTGCCTTGCATAGAGAGATTTGATTACCCCTGGCAAAATCTGCAGATTGGAAGAGATGAATGCAACAAATTGAGGGTCACTCATTTTTAAAGTTCCTCTGAGTCATCAACATCTTGCTTGTCTGCCCACAAGGACATTGTTCCTCATCTCAAAGAACAAGGCTGTAACGTGCTCTCCTGGCAGTTACAATTACTAGCTTAATAACTGGTAGGGCACTCAAGAACAACCACGTGTAATCTTAAAAGCCTTTATTATACCTACTCACATAATGCCCTAACTGATGCCCTGACTTGTTGGTTCCCGAGTGAACACCTGGTCAGAAGACCCACGTGTTCACTACCAAAACCCTTACCTCTTTTGGCTATCCATCTTGGCTTGGCCACCCAGGCTGGGAAGCCAGGGTGAAGAACACCAGGTTAAAGAGGGCGATTGCTGCCTGCAGTGGGCTTACATAGGGCCTGTGAGGTCACACACACAGCCAATCAGCGAGAGAGTCACCCATTACGAAGCTATCTCAATATGGCCAGGATCCCGCCCAAGGGCAGTCCTAACATCCACAGAAATTACTTCCGGGCCTCAATCTCCCGATTTGCTGTGGCACCCATTAAAGGCCCCTTACACAAGGCCTTTCAATATTGGGTCACATCTTTCTTAGATTTTTTTTTAATGGTATCTCTGTTTTTTGCTTCATGGGATGGCCCTTAGAGGTTAATTCCTGAAATCTCAGCATCCCAGAATCTCAGAAATTTAGGATTTCAGAATCAATTCAATCCAGTTCATTTTTAAGCCAAGACAATTCATGAAACATATAGTAAGGAAATAATAATGGCTAATATTGATAGAAGAATTTAAGATGAATAAAGTGCTTTACATATAGTATCTTTAATATAATATATAAGGTATTTTGCAAACTTTCAAGGGCTATACAATTCTATGATCATCATCATCATCATCATCATTACCTCATGATCCTCAATTCCTTTGAGGTTGATATTACTATGATCATTGTCTTTTTTCATCCAAAGATAAAACTGAGACTGAAAGAAATTAAGCAACTCAGGACCACAGAGCCAGTAAGTCTCTGAGGAAGGATGAAAATACAAGTTCTTTCTAATTTTCAGTCCAGAATTCTAACTACCACTGAGCTACCTTCTATGTGCCAGCCACTGTTAGACACGGTAAGGAAAACAAATACAAAAACAAGACTGTTCTTGAATTCCCGGGTCTTTCTTTCTATACATATCATAAGTCATAATATATGCAAAGCACATTTAAAATACTCTGGGGGTAAAGAAGACTAACAATTGGAGAGGGGGAGGAATCAGAAAAGGTTTTATATAAGGACAAATTTGTCAAATTTTGAAAGGAATTAGTAGTTTAAAGAAGTGGAGGAGAGGGTGGGGGAACATTCTAGGTATGTAGGACAACCTTTGTAATGGCAATTATTTCTCCAGTTGAACCTGTAACCAAATACTTCCCATATATATTTGTCCAGTCTCTAGTGGGATAGAGAGCATTTCACTTTTTTTTTTTTTTTTCCTGAGGCAATTGGGATGGTGACTTGCCCAGGGTGACACAGCTAGGAAGTGTTAAATGTCTGAGGCCAGATTTAAATTCAGGTTCTCCTGATTTCAGGGCTGGTGCTCTATCCACTACACCACCTAGCTACCCCAACCATTTCACTTTTAGGTTTCAAATTATAAACTTTTAATTATTTTTTCCATAAGTCTAGGACTTATGAAAATCCTAGCCAAATAAATAAGGTGGGGCTGCTATCACAAAAGCATACATTGAGATTTTTGATGTTATTCACTATGGCTAATTATGCCCCGATCTCTTTGGCCAGTATGTTCCCTGTGCCTTGTTGATTTGTCAAGTGTCCTCCTGATATTTGCTTTGGAAACTATCTCCATCTCTGGCTGTTACTGACTTTAGCTTACTATCCTATCCCTCTGTTAAGACTGTTTGGGTACTGGCAGTCCTTTGTTCATTGCTCTGTCCTTGGTCCTGCCAAATCCTTACAAAGATATAGTGACAGCATCTTGGAATCATTGCCTAAAAAAGAAGACATCCAGCCTTCTTTCTCTTATCATATAATCTAAATTTGATTATAAGGAATCACAAAATCAAGGAATTTTAAACTTAGAAGGGTCCTCAGAAATCACATAGACAAGTTCATTGTAATTTTACTTTTTAATTTGTCAGTCATATCTGACTCTTCATGTCATTTCACTTCATGATTTTATTTGGGATTTCTTGGCAAAGATTCAGGTGTTGTTTGCCACTTTTTTTCTCCAGCTCATTTTACAGATGAGGAAATGGGGTAAAGAGGATTAAGTGACTTACCTAAGGTTATACAACTAGTCATATATTGAAGCCAGATTTGAACTCAGATTCTCCTGACCCCAGAGTCAGTATTCTAGCTACTAGGCCATCTAACTCATAGCTACATATATCTATATATCTACATGCATGCATATGTATGTGCATGTACATATAATATAAACATGCATATACATACACATTCATATATGCACATACACAAATACACACATATATATATATGTATATATAATATATAATATATATCTCTGCCGATCTATACCTATCAACACACATACATATGTATATATATATATATATGTATATATATATATATATATATATATATATATATATATATATATATATGCCGATCTATACCTATCAACACACAGACACACACACACATACACACACACACATACACAGACACACACACACATACACCAGACAACCATTTCCCTACTTTATGTATTTTCTTCTCTGGTCCAGTCATTCCATTTCTCAACTAAACCTTATTGAACTTGGGCTCAGGGCACTCCATCATACTACATTTTACACACACACACACACACACACACACACACACACACACACACACACAGTCCGGTGTACCATGCTGGTCTCTGGATCTCAGTTGATTTCTAGTGGACAATTGTATTGAAACTTCTCCCTCAAACTTTGCCCCAACATCTGTGGATGAACAAACTATAAAGATAAAATCACAAATGAAATTCAGAATTAGAATCAATCGACCACCAAGATTCATTTATTAAGTAAGGATGGGCCAGGTAAACTCTGCTAAACTCTAGAAGAGACCTTTTGGTAATAGAGTATAATTTGTCATTTTACAAGAAAGAAATTGAGCCTCAAGAGATGAAATTAATCAGAATGTGTAATGAAGTAATAAGCAGCAAGGTGAAGATTTAAACCCAGGTCTTCAAATAACAAACACAATATCTTTGAAATATGAATCTTAATTTCCATGATGCTACTTCATGGTGATGATGATGATAATGAATGATAATAATAACTATGAGCTTTACAAAGCACTTTCTAAACACACACACACACACACACACACACACACACACACACACACACACACACACACAGAAAGCCCTTTTCAGTAAAGCTTGACTATAGTATTACCTTGATCATATAGATTAAAGAAATGTAGACTCTAAATGTTACAAAAGCTTTGAATCTAAAGTTATTTTTCATCAAAAGAAACAATAATGTGAGAACATCGAGATGTGGAGTTATGTAGCAAAAACAAAAAGAAGTTGATTTGTGAATGATGAGTGAGTGACAAGGTTATTTGTGAATTTCATTAGATTTTTCATTAGATAAACAATGTAATATGAAAGCAGTTTCTGAGAGACAAAGATCATAGATGGAAGGGATCTAACTGAGCCTTTTTATTCAATCCTCTATTTTGCTTGTGAAAATCATCTTCAATAGCTTCCCCCATTCAGCAACGTTATTAAATTGTTAAAAGAGAAAACAACCTATTAATGATCTAGCCTGCCTTCTTTCTTGGGCTGAGCCAAATTAGTCCCTCTGTTAGATTGATGAATGGTTTTCTTTTTTGTCTCAGGAATTGCTGCCACTAAATCCAAAAGTCCTCATCATCAGAGGGAGTTCTGATGGCTTTTATGCATAACCTTGCCTCGATGATCACCTGAATGCTTCCTTTAATTTATCTACTAATCATTTTTTGTTTCCATAGCAAAATACATTTCACCTGAGCTCAAGAAAAAGAAGCACACAAAGAATAGAATCACTAAATCTTCATGGGCACATGGCTACTGATTGGGAAGACACGGTAAACCAAAAGTAACTTCTTCCTATTTCCAGTGAGTTAGAGTAGTTTTCTCTTTGAAGAGAAAGTTCTTCTTTGAACAGAGACAGGACAGAGAGAACATACAGAGAGAGAATGAGAGTAGACGAGAGAGAGTAATGAGAGAATAGAGAGAGAGAGAGAGAGAGAGAGAGAGAGAGAGAGAGAGAGAGAGAGGTTGACAGAGACAGAAACAAGGAGAGATAGAAATATAGAGAGATGCCCAGACATTGTTTATTTAAAACTTTTTCTATATACATTCAATTCTAGCTCATCAGTCAATTTAAAACTTTTGTCAATAGACAATAAGCCAATAAAAATCATCAAGAGAATATCTATTTTCACTGGAATAAAGAAAAGTAGCCCTTCCTTTCAAATAGGTGGAAACAGGCTCAATAAGCATCCAGATGAATCTGAATTAAACAGGAATTATTGTGCACATGCTAAAGGTTGAACTCTAATAGGCCAGTCTCCTGCCCATCTCTTCTTCCATTTGATCAGGTTGATGTAATGCTGGAAAGAATTGGTGATTTTAAGTGTAATGGCCATTTCCAAATATTTGAAAAGTTGCTGTGCAGAAGAGAAATTAAATGAGACTTTTCTTCTCAATCCCACAGGTCAAAAGTAGACTCACAGAGTAGAATTTGTAGAAAATATTTTAAACCGGAAGGAAAAACAAAACAGAAAAATTCTAATTATTAGTTTTATGTTTTACTAGAATGGAAAACCTTGGATCAGGGGAGGAGGTTTCTTACTGCTAGAAGTTTTCAAGCAATGCCTGGGTACAATTTATTGGGGAATATTGTAGAAGGTAATCTTGGTCTATTATGGCATGGGTAATATAGGCTTTATGATCCCTTATAGATCTGGGATAAAGCATTTGACTTTTAATCCAGCAGTTTTTTTTTTGTTTGTTTTGTTTTTTTTGTTTTTTTTTTTTAATGGATAGACCTCCTCCATAAGGAAAAAAAAAAAACTTCATTCTTTCTCTTCATAGACTTTATTTATTATTTTCAGTGATATGATTTGACCCAATATAATTTCTATTCTATATAAAAGCAAAATGTATTTAAGTTCAACCAAAACTGGATGTGCCCCAACAGGTTTAATTGAATGTTAACTACTTTTCTTGAATTCATTACTCTTTTTTGCTCAATTAACAATCCACATTAAAGCAATTGGCTCATATGTCTCAAGAATCTAATGCAGGTTTGCCAAGTGTTAAGGCTTGCTGAATGACTCACAAACCGACTAAGTTAAGGATGAAGTAGTGCTTTGGTTCATTCTGATCGATTTTGTTTCCATTATGTTAATTCCTTGCCATTGAATGAGTATTTTGGAATTGGTTGATTGGATTTCTGAGCTATTATACTCCGGGAGAAAAGAAACAAAGGGAAAATTCTTTTAAAAGGCCCCTGGATTTCCTAATGGCATTCATTAATATAAAAATACTTTCTCCCCTCTCTTCCTCTCCCTCCCCTCTCCTTTCCTCTCTTTTCCTCTCTCCTCTTCTTATTTCCAACTAAGTATAAATACAATATATATAGTAGATAAAAGCAATCTGAAGGATGGAGTTGTGATTAACCAATAGACAAATGCTTAAATAACATGTACAAATTGGTCTTAAAATAAGAATTGCAAATTATTACATTTGATAGGTTATCCAATTCATTAATAAAATAAGCACAAATTAAAACATCTTAGCAGTTTCTGTTTATCTTTGAAATGTGGCAATGATAAGCAACACTCTAAAATACATATACAAATGAAGGAACAATTAGTTTTGGAGGATGACTGAAGAGGAATGGATGTTATTCCATTTTGGGTGGACTTGTGATGTGTTTCAGTTATTCTGAACATCAAGATGAAATTATTCATGAAATGTAACTGAGTTGATTAAACTGTTTTGTCCAGTGAAATTTTTAAGCACATCCCTAAAGAAGTTAAAGACAGACACAGAAGTCTAATAATATAAAATTGAAATGCAACTTTTTTTATAGTGAAGACCTAGAAATAAAGTAATTGCCCATAGATTGAGAAATGGCTCAAACATTATAGCATATAAAACCAATGCAATAATTTTGAATCACAAGAAGCACGAGTATTTCATACCAGAAGGGAAGAATTGTATGGAATGATGTTTATTAAAGTAAGTAGAAGCAGAGCAATATGAAAAATTACCATATTTAGAACCAATAAAGAAAAACAATAAACAATTAAAAAAAAACATTAAAAATGAACTTGTCAACTTTAATGGCAAAATTTCATCTAAAATGATGAAATTACCTTCTTTTTATTAGAGAAGTGGTCAACAATGAATTAGAATATTGAATACGATAGTGGATTAATAAAATATATAAAATGGTTTTTCTTAACTTTTTTTTTCTTTTGTCAAAATGGATGACTCACTGGGAAGGAAAAGGAACTGAAAAGGAGAAGGTGGAGGAACATTTGCAAATGTGATCATTGTTGACATTATTAATAATCATATTTATTTGTATACATATACAGGATGAGTGTGCATATAAATAATTCGGTTGGGAAGTCTTGTGTAGGTTTTAATTAATTTTTTCTCTCTTTTCTTATTAAAAACCTTTTATTTTTCAAAATACATTCAAAGATAGTCTTCAACATTTACCCTTGCAAAACCTTGTTACATTTTTTTTTTCTCCTTTTCTCATCATTCTTCTCCTCGATAGCAAGTAACCCAATGGGTTAAACATGCAATCCTTCTAAATATATTTTTACATATATCATGCTACTCAAGAAAATTCAGATCAAAAGGGGAAAAAATGAGAATGAAAAGCAAGCAAACAATAAAAAAAAGGTGAAAATATTGTGTTGTGATACACATTCAGTCCCCACCCACAGTCCTCTCTGTGGATGCAGATGGCTCTCTCTAATACAAATCAGTATTGGCCTGAATTACCTCATTGTTGAAAGGAATCAAGTTCATAAGATATGGTTGTCACATAATGTTGTTGTATAAAACGTTTTCGTGATGTATATCATTATTTTATGTATCTGTAGACTTTTCTGAAATCATAGTGTCTTTTTTTTTTTTGTAGAACAGTAATATTCCATTATGTTTGTATATTGTAACTAGTCAGTCATCCCCAACTCATAAGCATCCACTCAGTTTTCAATATCTTGACATTACAAAAAAGGTTGTTACAAACATTTTTTCACATGCTAGTCTTTTTCCCTTTTTTAATGATCTCTTTGGATCACTAGAAACATTGTAGTGAGACTGCTGGATCAAAGGGTATGCACAGTTGGATAGCTCTTTGGACATAGTTCCAAATTGCTCTCCAGAATGTTTGAATCAGTTCACAATTCCATCAAGAATATATTATTGTCCCAGTTTTATCATATCTCCTCCAAAATCTATCATTAACTTTTACTGTCATCTTAACCAATCTGAGAGGTGTGAAGTGATACCTCAGAGTTTTTTAAATTTACATTTCTCTAGTCAATAGTGATTTAGAGCATTTTTTCATATGATTACAGATAGCTTTCATGTTCTGAAAATGATCTGTTCATACCCTTGACTATTTATTAATTGGAGAATGATTGGTATTCCTACAAATTTGAGTCAATTCCCTACACATTTTAGAAATGAGGCCTTCATCAGAAACCTTAGCTATAAATTTTATTTCCAGCTTTCTGTTTCCCTTCTAATTTTGGATGCATTGATTTTGTTTGTGCAAAACCCTTTAAACTTAATATAATCCAAATTATCCTTTTTTATTTCATAATGTTCTTTAGTACTTCTTTGGCCATAATTTTTTTTTCCTTCTCCATAGATCAGAGAGGTAGACTATTTGTCATTCTCCTACTTTGTTTATAGTATCACCCTGAATCATGAACTCACTGGGACCTGATCTTGGTAGAGAGTGTGAGATATTGGCCAATATTTAGTTTCTGCCATATTATTTTTCCAATTTTCCCAGCAATTTTTTTGTTTAAGAGTTCTTACCCCAAAGCTCGAATTGCTGGATTTATCAAACACTAGATTACTATAGTCATAGATTACTGTCTGTGAATCTAATATTTTCCAATGATCCACTACTCTATTTCTTAGCCAGTATCAAAAGATTTTGATGACAACTGCTTTATAATATCTTCTACACGTAGGCCACATTGATTTACATCTTTTTTCACTAAGTACCTTGAAATTTTTTTACCTTTTGTCTTCCAGATGAATTTTGATATCATTATTTTTTGGTTTTATAAAAAAATTTCCTGGCAGTTTGATTGGTATGACACTGAATAAGTATATTAATTTAAGTAGAATTGTCATTTTTCTTATTAATATAAGAAATATAATATAAGGTCAGTCTACCTAAGAGGGCTTGATGTATTTCTAATTGTTTTGTGTAGAAAGTGTTTTCATAACTGTGTTCATATAGTTCCTGGCTTTATCTTGGTAGATAGACTCAAATATGTATTATCTACAGTTATTTGAAATGGAATTTCTCTTTCTATCTCTTGCTATTGGACTTTATTGGTAACATACAGAACTAGTGATGATTTATGTGGATTTATTTTATATCCTGCAACTTTGCTAAAGTTCTAAATTTTTTCTGGTATTTTTTTTAATTGATTCTCTAGGACTCATTAAATAAACTTTAATATCATCTACAAAATGTGTTAATTCTGTTTCTTCATTACTCATTCTAATTCCTTCAATTTCTTTTTTTTCTAGTTAAAGCTAAAATTTTAAATACAATATTGAATGGTAATGGTGATAATGACCAATCTTTTTTCACCTCTGTTCTTACTAGGAATGGTTCCAGTTTATCCTCATTACATATGAGGCCTGTTGATAATTTTAGATAGATGCCACTGTTCGTTTTATGGAAAACTTCATTAATTCATGTTCTCTTCAGTGTTTTTAATAGCAATGGGTATTGGATTTTGTCATTTTTTTCCCTGCATCTATTGAGATAATCATATGATTTCTAGTGGTTTTGATATAGACAATTAGGCTAATGTTTTCCTGTTGTTGAACCAGCTTTATATTCCTGGTATGATAATCATAGTGCATTATCCTGATAAGTTGCTGAATCTCTTTGTTAGCATTTTTAAAAGATTTTTGCATCAATATTCATTAGAGAAATTGTTCTATAATTTTCTTTCTCTGTTTTGGCCCTTCCTAATTTAGCTATCAGAAGTAAATGTGTGTCATAAGAGATATTTAGTAGGACTCCTTCTGATATTTTTCCAAATAGCTGTATAGTATTAAATTAACTGTTCTTTAAATATTTGGTAGAATTCACTTGCAAATCTATCCTGCCCTGAGGATTTTTTCTTAGTTAATTTATATCTTGTTCAATTTCTTTTTTATAAAATGGGACTTTTGAATTAATTTATTTCCTTCTTTGTTAATATGATCAATCTCTGTTTTTAGATTATTAGATTTATTGGCATACCGTTGGGCAAAATAGCTCCTAATTATTGCTTTAATTTTCTCTTCATTGGTGATAAGTTCACAGTTTTCACTTTTGATACTGGTAATTTGATTTTTTTCTTTCCTTTTTCTAATTAAATTAACTAAAGGCATATCTATTTTACTGTTTTTTTATACCACTAATTCTTGGTTTTGTTTATTAATTCAATGGCTTTCTTTCAGTTATATTAATCTCTCCTTTTGTTTTTAGAATTTCAACTTTGTTTTTTAATTGTTTTTTTATTTATTCTTTTTTATAGCTTTTTTAGTTGTGCGTCCAATTCATTGATCTCTTTCTCTGTTTCATTCATGTAAAAACCTAGAGATATATAATTTCCTCTAAGAACTTCTTTGGCTGCTTTCCATAAATTTCGGTATGTTATCTTGTGGATTTTAATTCATAAAGCAATATAATGCATTGCAACAAAATTGGGTTTGAACATGTATGACTTGGTTTAGAAACCTGGCTTTGCCACATATTATCTTTGTGACCTGGTTAGGTCACTTATCTTGTTTTTTGTTTTTTGTTTTTGTTTTTTTGCTTATGTGTCCTTCTCTGTAAAACGAGGCAGTTGAACCAAATGACTTTTAATATTACTTCCAAATCAAACTCTATGACCCAGTCATCCTATTATTTTATATCCACCCCTGGTTATCTATTACTTAATTCCCTGGTTCCTCTATTTCATCACCCCTCTTCAATAAAGAATCAGGAGTTGGAACTACTCATTTTGAATGCCACATTCAGCTCTAACATTCAAGAATTCTCAGCCTTCTTATTTAATAGAGTTCTTTTATAAAGAGGTCTTTTATAAAGACATCTTAACATACCAGTGTTAAGTGAATTTCCCAAGGTCATATATTTAATTCAGGGTCAGAAACAGAATGCAAATCCAGACCTCTGATTCTTCCATTACCCAGTCTATATGATAACCTGTTGTTTGCAGGGATGGGGATTAAAACATTTCCACTAGCATTAGCAGTATCTCATTAGCATAATGAGATGCAAACAGCAGAGCTAAAGAATCCACTCCTCCTTTATGTTGGTTCAATATCTCCAGTTGCCTTCAGCAAGGACGAAAGAAGTCTAGATTCTGTATTTGAAAAAAGTCTGCAAAGACAGAATTCTGAAATGCATATTTTAAGAAAAGACAAATCCAGGGACTTCTACTGTCAAGCACCTTTTTCCCAGTCAGTGCATAACTAATCATCTGCCACTCAATCATGGGCATGAGAATTCTGTTTCAGACACAAAATCTAAATCAAAATAAATCACCTATGTACCAATGCCAAAAATATCTACAAACAAAAATGGTAAAATATATATTTGTTTATATAGGAGGGCTGAAAACTATTATTTTGCTTTTGGGGAAGAAGGATAATAGTTTGTGAAAAGCAGGAATCAGAGAATATCAGATTTCAAGGCATTTCATTGGCCATTAAGATCAAGGCATATTTAAAAAAAAATGTTTTATAGCTAGTCTAAAAAGTGGTCCTTTAGCCTTGGTCTGAGGATGTCCAAGGTAAAGAGGAAAGCCATTGAACTTCTAGATGGGCCATTTTATTCTTGTTATTAGGATTTTTTTTTTTTGGATACTTCATATACTATAACCAATCCATAACCATTTGAAAACAAACTAGTAGAAAGCCTGAAATTGAACCTTGAAAGAATGGACTTACTTTTGATAAGCCATCCAAGCAATATTTTCTAATTTGTATTACTGATGCACATTAGAAGCAGTTATGATAGAACAAGATATTAATGATGTAAGAACCCGGTGGGCTCAGAGAGAGTAGACAGTCATCAGCTAAAAATTATTTTCCCTAGCTTCCCTGGCTATCAAAAGGGATGAAAAAAAGCCCTCAAAGAGATAAGTATATTGAGAATTTTATTAGAATTTAGAATTAGAAGCATTAGGTTCTCAATGGTCACATGGTACAACATGTATTGTTCATAGCATAAGTAGCATGGGTTAGATGCTGTCCTTAATTCCCAATATGATATGAGATAATTGGAAGTACCAGGTGGGGTTGTTGACTTTTGAACTGTGCAGTCAGTCCATGGGAATGATGGCTGAGAATGAGTGACATAAATGTCAAGGCATCTTCCCAGCATGGAAGAGAGATTATGTGGGACAGCAATATTAATATGGAAAAGACAATGAAGGAGAATATCATTAAGATTATTATTATCCAGTCACTGGATGTTAGAGTTGGAATAGAGGGATAGAAAAGAAAGGATTGGTAATGATTCTTACCATCTTTCTCCTAGGTCTATTATTTGGAGACCTTATTAGATTCTCAAAGAATAATTGCCAAAAAGTATAAAAAAAATTATTTTGACACACTACCATAGTGTATTCTAATATTTTGGAATAAAGATATTAAAACACAATAGAAGATTATCAATGTGAGTAAGACTTTTTTTTTTCACTTTTTCCTTTCCATTAAGCCTAAATTTGACTTTTTACAAAGTTTACTCACTGTTTCTGGCTTTGTTTTTTGAGCCCAAGCTGTTTTTTTTCCCCCTCCACATAACAGGCCTTGAAAGGCTTGACGGTAGCCATCATGACTACCTTGAATTTTCTCTTCTTTAGATAAGTATGAAAAGTTCTTTCAACTAAACTGTACATGAAATGGACACAAGGCCCTTACCTTCTCCTACAGATGCTCCAACTAATCAAAAGAGGGGAAGGGAATAAACATTTATTGCACGCGTAGTATGTGCCAGGCAATGTGCTAAATGCTTTTGCACAAGTATCTCATTTGATCCTCTCAACAAATGTAAGAGGTAAGTGCTATACTTATTCTTATTTTATAATTGAAGCTGAGTTAAAGTTTAAGACTTAAGATCATACAGCTAGTAATGTCTGAGATTGGTTTGGAAATCAGATCTTTCTAATTCTAGGGTTAGTTGTCTGTACACTAAGTGAACTCTATGTACTTGAAGAAGATATAAATAATATCTTACATATGGAACTGAGAAATATGGTTTCGAGAATTTAACCCAATTCTCATCATGTGACTTGGGTAGGATACAATGTGATTCTCATTGTTCTAGTACTAGGCTGAGAGATAGTGAAGGATGAAAGGACGTGGATGAAAAGGACGTGGCATGCTATGGTCCTTGGGGTCATGAAAAATTGGACATAAGTGAACAAATGAACAAAGTACTAAAATTATAACTCTCAATGCAGGCTGAGTTGGCATTAGTTTTTCATTTTATTTTTAATTTTTTTCAGGTGGGGAAGGCTGCTGTATCAAACTCTTAGCATAGATTGAGCTTTCAGGCTTATACAATCAATTAGAAAGTGTTTAAGATTTACTATGTGTTGGGCACTTTGTTAAGCCCAGAGCATGTGAAAGACAGTAACTCCACTCAAATAGCACTTAACTTCCAGGTTAGTGTAAGAATAGAATGAAATGATGAATCCTTATATATCCTAGTCCATATCTTATTGGCAGATACTTGTTTGCACACTACACTATCCATTAGACTGTGATTATTTTGAGGTCAGGGGATTTTTTTTTTCCTTTTTATTGCATATTCAATGCTCAGGACAGTGCCTGACACAGTGCTCTTAAAAATATTAATAGACTAAATACAAAATATTTTGCAAACTCTTAAGTCCTCTCTAAATGCTAACTATTCATGAATAATTGAACCTTTATTTATAAAGTTTTTATTTTCAAACATATACATAGATAGACTTTTACATTCACCCTTGCAAAACCTTGCGTTCCATTTTTTTTTCTTCTTCCCTTACTCCACCTACTCCCTAGATGGCAAGCAATCCAATATATGATAAACACATTTCCACAATTAGCTTGCTGTACAAGAACAATCTGATGAAAAAGAAAAAAAAAAAAAGAATGAAAAAAAAATGCAAGCAAACAACAACAATAAAAATAAGTGAAAATACTATGTTGTGATTCATACTCAGTCCCCACAGTCCTCTCTCTGGGTGCATATGGCTGTTTCCATTACAAGACCATTGAAACTGATCTGGATTAGCTCACAATTGAAGAAAGCCATGTTCATTAGATTTGATCATCTTATAATCTTGCTGTTGCCATATATCATGATCTCCTGATTTTGTTCATTTCACTTAGTATCAGTTCATGAAAGTCTCTCCAGGCCTCTCTGAAATCATACTATTGATTTTTTTCTCTTACAACAATATTTCACAACATTCATATATCACATCTTATTTAACCAATCCCCAACTCATTGGTATCCACTCAGTTTCCAGTTTCTTACCATTACTAAAAGGGCTGCTACAAATGCTTTTTGCACAGGTGGGTTATTTTCCCTTTTTATGGTCTTTTTGGGACACAGAGCCATTAGAGACACTGCTGGATCAAAAGGTATACACAGTTTGATAGCCCTTTGGACATAGTTCCTTATTTCTCTCCAGAATGGTTGGATCAGTTCACAATTCCACCAACCATGTATTAATGTCCCAGCTTTCCCACATCTCCTCCAATATTCATCTTTATCTTTTCCTGTCATCTTAGTGAAATGGAGATGTTTGTAGTGGTAACTCAGAATTGTCTTAATTTACATTTCTCTGACCAGTAGTGACTTAAAGCATTTTTTTTTCATATGACTAGAAGTGATTTTAATTTCTTCTTCTGAAATTATTTGTTCATATCCTTTGACCATTTCTCAATTGGAGAATAGTTTGACTTCTTATAAATTTGGGTCACTTCTCTATATATTTTAGAAATGAGGCCTTTATCAAAACCACTGGACGTAAAATTTTTTCCCCCAGTTTACAGCTTCCTTTTTAATTTTGTCTACATTGATTTTGTTTGTACAACAATTTTTAAGTTAACATAATCAAAATTATCCATTTTGCATTCTATAATGTACACTAGTTCTTCTTTGGCCACACATTCTTTCCTTCTCCACTAATCTAAGAAGTAGACCCTACTTCTTAGTAGGGTCTCCTTTGTTCTTCTAATTTGCTTATATTATCACTCTTTATATCTAATTCAGGAACCCATTTCTACCTTATCTTTAAATAGAATGTTAATTGTGGGTCAGTGCCTAGATTCTACCATATTAATTTCCAATTTTTCTAGCAATTTTTGTCAAATAATGAGTTTTTATCCCAGAAACTGGGGTCTTCTGCTTTATCAAATTACTATGGTCATTGACTAATGTGTTTTGTGAACTTAACCAGTTCCACTGACTGTTAGGATTACTAGGTGAGAACTCAGGTTGTCTGGATAGTGACAAGGTGAGAATTCAGGTTGGACAATTACAAGGTGAGAACTCAGGTTGACTTGATAGAAGGAGCAAGCTCATTGGCTGAAGTGGTTCTTCCCAGAAGCCCTTGCATTATCCCACGCCCATTCTCTGGGAGAATAAAAGAGGACACCCAGAGATAGAAAAAGACTCTGCACTACATCTGGCTTGACGGGGCTCTCTGCAGGAAGGGAAGTCACTTCTCTGGACAAGAGTTAACAGCAACTGCCTGGAGACAACGGTTCACTACAGGAAGAAGAATCTTTATGAAAGATTTGAGTAGACACAGCAGATCTCTTCCCAGAGAGCAATCCGGCAGCTTCTGGAGACGACAGCTCGCTACAACTGACTGACAATTTTTTTTTCTTAGCCAGTACCAAATGGTTTTGATGACTGATGTGTTATAATACAGTTTTTGTATGCTAGACCACTTTCATTTGTGTTTTTTGTCAATTCTCTTGAAATTATTTTTCTTTTGTTCTTCCAGATAAACTTTGCTAAAATTTCTTTTCTAGCTCTGTAAAATAATTTCTTGGTTGCTTGATTGGCATAGCACTGATTAATTTAGGTAGAATTCTCATTTATTATTATGCTAGCTTGACCTATCTATACGCACTTGATATACTTCCAGTTATTTGAGTGGAAGGTGTTTTCTAATTGTGCTCTTGTAATTCCTGACTTGTCTTGGCAAGTAGATTTCCAGATATTTTATATTATCTAGAGTCATTTTAAATGGAATTTCTCTTGTTGCTGAACTTTGTTGTTAATATACAAAAATGCTGATGATTTATGTGGATTTACTTTGCATCCTGCAACTTTGCTAAAGTTGTAAATTATTTCTAGTATTTTTTTCAGTCGATTCTTTAAAAGTCTCTAAGTATAGCATCATATCATCTTCAAAGACCAATAATTTGGTTTCTTCATTACCTAATTCTAATTCTTTAATTTCTTTTTCTTTTCTTATTGCTAAAGCACACCTTCTAATATAATATTGAACAGTAATGGTGAGAGTGTACAAATCTTGTTTCACCCCCATCTTACTGGGAATGGTTCTAGTTTGCCCCCATTATGTATGATGTTTGCTGATGGTTTTAAATAGATGCTACTGATCATTTTAAGGAAAACTCCATTAATTCTTATACTCTCTAGTGTTTCTGATAGGAATGGGTGTTGGATGTTGTCAAATGCTTTTTTCTGCATCTATTGAGATAATCATGTGATTTGTTACTTTGATTATTGATATATAATCAACTATGCTAATAGTTTTCCTAATATACCAGATTTTCTGGTATAAATCCTATTTGATCATGATGTATTATCCTGTTGATATTTTGCTGTAATCTGTTTGCTAATATTATATTTAAGCTTTTTGCATCAGTATTCATTAGGGAAATTGGTCAAATCAAAAACTTTGTGATGTCAACCAATCAAATTATTAATCAATAATTATTCATTGTAACAAGCATGATAGAGACATACAAGGACTGAAATAAAACTGGCCTGGTCTCAAGAAGTTTCCATTCTATTGTGACACACAGAACATTTATAATTAATTATACACAGAATATAAGAGAAAAGGCCTCGGCCCTAGTATTTTATAATATAAGAAAGTCTTAGGTAAGTCAGCATCCTCCACCAAACAGATTGGAATGCTCACCATGCTTTTCAGCCATAGTGTTATCTAGATCACTTCAATGTTAAATGATTTGGCCATTTATATGGCTGAGCAGAACTTGATCTAAGGTTTCCTGATTTTGAGGACAGTTCTGGATGCCTCTCTATATAACATTTGGAAAAATATATCAATTAGTAGCAAAGTGCAAATAATTAGCTGTTAATTTGGGCATAGGAACTTGGGAGACTCAGAATGGCTTCATGTAGAAGGAGGAGTTTAAAGGATTCTGAGAAACAGAGATGAGGAAAAAGTGTGTTACATACTGATGACAGTCATTGCAAAGACAATGATGGTAAGAGATGGAAGGTTATATGTAAAGACCAACTTGACTACAGAGCAAATGAACATAGATAATGCATACTAAATCTGGAAAGGTAGACTGGGGAAATCCTAGGGAAAAATCACAAGTAGGGTTATTGTTTAATTACTTTTTTTTTTTTTTTATTGGTGAGACAATCACTTGTTTGTAGCGAGCTGTCATCTCTAGAAGCTGCCGGATCACTCTCTGGGAAGAGATCTGCTGTGTCTTCTACTCAAATCTCTCCGACAGATTCTTCTTCCTGTAACGAACCGTTGTCTCCAGGCAGTTGCTGTTAACTCTTGTCCAGAGAAGTGACTTCCCTTCCTGCAGAGAGCCCCGTCAAGCCTGATGCAATGCAGAGTCTTCTTCTATCTCTGGGTGTCCTCTCTTTTATTCTCCCAGAGAATGGGCGTGGGATAATGCAAGGGCTTCTGGGAAGAACCACTTCAGCCAATGAGCTTGCTCCTTCTATCAAGTCAACCTGAGTTCTCACCTTGTAATTGTCCAACCTGAATTCTCACCTTGTCATTATCCAGACAACCTGAGTTCTCACCTAGTAATCCTAACATCTCCCCCTTTCTTTTGATTTAGAACATAGGACAGTCATGATCTTGAAACATAAATCCATCAATATGGGAAGTATTACACATAATTACATAAATTACATAAGCACATAGTAACATAGTAACATAATACATGCTAGAAGTATATGACAAATAACATAATCAAATAATCATAAATTGAAAATTTATAAATGTCCATAAGTCCATTGTCCATTAGTCTCATCTTGTGTGAGGAAGTCCAATGATTCCTGCTGGTTTTTAAAGTTCTTTAACAGTCTTCTTATTATCCATGCTCTTTCAGTGTCAGATGTTTCTTAGATCTTCTCCTTTATTTTGAGGTCTTTCTCTTTTTCTGTCTCTCTCTGATGGACAAGGCGAATATGACTCGTTGGCACCCATCTGATTCCTTCTCCTGCTGAAGAAATACAAGCAAACCCTCTCCCCCAGGCAGTTAACCTATCTGGTCCCTTCCATTCACCACTTTCTGGATCTCTCCACATCACCTGGCGATTATCTAAGGACAGTGGAGATGCTCGCACTGGACACTGCCCTCTGGTGGGTTATAAAACCTGTCTGCCGGAGCCAGTGCATCTTTGTCAAAAATTAGAAAATTAATGGTATAGAGAACTAAATTTAGAAGTTCCCTAGGGCTACCTGTGGCTCCCCATTTCTTTTGTTTTTGGAGGAGTGTCTTAATATCTCTGTTTCTTCTCTCTACTATTGCCTGCCCTTGAGGATTAAAGGGTATGCCCGTGGTATGTAAAATCTTATACTGTGCACAAAAGTGTGTAAAATGTTTGGACGTATATGCAGGTCCATTGTCTGTTTTTATTGCTTATGGCACACCCATAATTGCAAAAGCTTGTATAAGGAATTCAGTGACCACTCGGGCTGTCTCTTTTGCTGCTGGCATTGCAAATGTGAATCCTGAAAAGGTGTCTACCACGACATGAATAAAAGATAGACGACCAAAAGATTTATAATGGGTCACATCCATTTGCCAGATTTCATTGGGTCTCAAACCACGAGGATTCTTCCCTGGAGGGAGTGTAGGAGCATGGAAAGGAAGACAAGCTGTACAGCTTTTTACTATGCTCCTAGCTTCCTCTCTTGTGATTCCAAATTGTAAACGTAAAGCTCGAGCAGCCTGATGATATTTAGAATGAGATTCTTGTGCTTCCTGAAATAAAGGACTACTGGCTAACATGGTTAGAAGGCTATCTGCCTTTGAATTTCCATCAAAAATGGGACCTGGAAGTCCACTATGTGAGTGGACATGCAAGATATAAATCTTGCCTGGATGTTTTCTCACTTGCTCTTGAAGTTCCTTAAAGAGCTGATAAATATTGGAGGCTGCAAATTTTATTTGGGCTGTGGCAATTCTTTGTACTACACCTACTGAATAGGCTCTCTGCAGTAATCCTAACCTAACCTAGTAATCCTAACACTTGTTCAAGGTCACGCAGCTAATAAGTGTCAAGTGTCTGAGGTTGGATTTGAATTCAGGCTATCTTGACTTTAAGACTAGTTCTCTAACCACTGTGCCATCTCACTGCCCTATTGTTCCATTCCTTTATAAAATTCTTATTTGTCCTTCATTCTTGAAGAGGACTATGGGAGGGAATGCCTTGACATGCAAGTGAATTAGATTTAAGTGAGGGAGGGCTGTACAAGGTTAACTATCTCACTTTCCCCTCCAGAGCCATGTGGGTTTACTGGTAAGATAGATCAAAACAACTGGGGATGGAACTGGATGAAATGGGAGACCTTTTAAACTAAAATCTTCAAGACTCAATTTGCCTGAGGTAGCACTCATTCATGATTAAGCCTAAATAGTAATTAAGACAAAGAATATCTTTTTTCACCTGATGGCAAACAACTCCCTCTCCAGATTCCTATAGATTGTTTGCCAATAGATATCATTCATATTTAGGACAGAAAGATTGAATGTTTCCCTAATCCTTGAAATGTGGAGATTGCCTCAAAAAAAAAATACTGAAGATTGCTTTTTCCCTAGTGTATGTGTTGTATACATGGGGACTTCTTTCCCTAGTGTATGTGTTGTATACATGGGGACTTCTTTGTGGGGATCTCTAGAACCGGAGAGATGCAATAAATAAGCTAGATCTTATTAACATTTGGGATCAGGGAGACTTGCTAGCATTTAAAAGTTAGTCTCAGAAGTTGGCCTGTTCTATACATAGGTCTAGATTCTGAAAGATAGAGTACATGACATTTCAGAGATGCAGCCTTCTCTGTATGGCTGTTCCAAGCCTGTACCTGTGCTTGGCCTCTGAGGGATGAGGTCTCCCAAGTTCAATTTTGGGAAGGTTGCCCAACCTGTTTCTTGTCCTTGCTTTCTTTTCCTTTTTGTCCCATTTGTGCCATTTGAGGACTCAGCCAAGAACCAAAACAAATTATTTTACGCAGTGAATTTGAGCTTTCTTCCCTTTTTCCTTCCTTCTATCCTTCCCTTCTGTCATCTCTTCCTCCCTTCTTCCCTCCCTCCCTTTCCACCTCCCTTCCTCCCTTCTCCCTCCCTCCCTCTTTCATTCCTTCCCTCCTTCCCCTCCTTATCCTTCCTTCCTTCCTTCCTTCCTTCCTTCCTTCCTTCCTTCCTTCCTTCCTTCCTTCCTTCCTTCCTTCCTTCCTTCCTTCCTTCCTTCCTTCCTTCCTTCCTTCCTTCCTCCCTCCCTCCCTCCCTCTCTCCCTTCCTTCCTTCCTCCCTCCCTCTCTCCCTCCCTCCCTCCCTCCCTCCCTTCCTTCCTTCCTTCCTTCCTTCCTTCCTTCCTTCCTTCCTTCCTTCCTTCTTCTCTTCTTCCCTTCCTTCCTTCCTTCCTTCCTTCCTTCCTTCCTTCCTTCCTTCCTTCCTTCCTTCCTTCCTTCCTTCCTTCCTTCCTTCCTTCCTTCCTTCCTTCCTTCCTTCTTTCCTTTCTTTTTTCCTCTCTCTCTTTAAAAACAATTCTAAAAGACAAACTAAATTAATTACATTATAATCATTAATCACCTATTATGCTCCTTGCTCTGTGTTAGATGGTAAAGCTAAACAGACAAAAAATAACAGCACTTCTCTCAATTCTTCAATGAATTAGAAATTATTAAAAGCCTACCATATGCTAAGATTGCACAAGGTGCAAGGCTTTAATGAATGACCTCTACTTTCCAGGAGCTTATATTTTATTAGAGGAATAAGGTAGAGGAATAAGACAGAAGTAAATGAATACTCAGAATAAGCAAAGTGATATGTTTTAGTTAGTTGGGGAGGTGGAGAGGAATAGAAAACTACCAAGTTGGTGTGGGTATGTGTGGAGGAAGAAGGTTGCAAATCAATTTTATAAGTCAAAGACATGTTTCATATATCATTCCTAATACCACCTGCATAATCTTGCACATTACTTATTATCTCTGGACCTCTAATCCTCCTCTCTCCTTTGGATTTCTTCATTTTACCCCCAGAAATAAAAATATCCTGCAAGGTTACATCAGCCATTTAATTCTTACCACAGTCCTGGGCCTCCTCTGATTGGAGAATAGAGTAGAAAATTCCTCTCAAATGCTCCATTAGAGGAAAGCCCCAGGCCAGCCATTTTTAAATTTCCCACCTGGATTCACTTCTTCAGACTTTTCCATCTGTTTCCATATAAGGTATCTTCTCTTCACCCTCTCCAACCCGCTTTCCCCTTTCTTTTATGCTTTCTCTTCCTCTATTAGGTTAATAACACCCTAAAGGCAAGAATCATCTTTCCTTGTCATATTTGTATCTTCCCATTTCTGCCCAATATAATACAGTGCCTAGCACACAGGAAGTACTTAAGAAATATTTATTAACTGATTGACTGTAAAGTGAAAGTGCTAAATTACATGTTTTGGAAGGTCCCTTCCAGGTCAAGATTACTAAGACTATGATTTTCATTATTAATTATCTATGGAAACTTTTGTTTATAAATTCTGCCCCTAACAATTTCATGAGTACAAACCCCTTCAAGAATTTAGAACTTAAGTGAGCCAGTAAGGCCCAATGAGAAGCTACAGAGACATCATATTTACAAGACTTAGAATTGTAAACAAACTGCCTGAAGCCTTCCTATAAAAGAAGAAAAACCAGAAGTCATTACATTTATTCTATTTAGTATGTCTAATGACTCTTTTCCATTCCTCTCACTATCACGTCATCATTATATTCTCTTGGTTCATTGCAAAAGCTTTCATATTAGTTTCAGTGCAGCCAGTCTCTATTTGCATTTCTATAAATAAGATGAAAAGATGAGAATTTTCCTACAACAGTCGGTGCTTTTTAAAATAGGTGGATGCTTGCATTCAACATGTAGTTGTTGATTATTCAATTCCAATAAAGCAGAAAGTCTTTAAGAGGGTACTTTAGAGAAGTGTTCTGGAGCCATTTGGTTAGTCAATAAACATTTATTAAGCACCTACTACATGCCAGATATAGTGATAAGTGCCTGGCATTAAAAAAGAAGCAAAAGGCAGGCCCTGCCCTTAAGGAGTTTGTGTTTTAAGGCAGGTATGACAAGAAAAAATATGTACAAACAACCTAAAAGGAGGATAAATAGGAAATAATTAAAAGCAGGAAAGCAATAAAATTAAGAGGGATTGGGAGAAGTTTCCTTTAAATGATAAGAAATGGATGCTATTTAAAAGAAGCCAGGAAAGCCAGTAGACAGTGAATTATCAATCAAGCTACGAATATTTTTTAAATAACTACTTTTTGCCAGATGTTGTGCTAAGTGATAAATGAGGAGATTGAGCACTCTAGGTGTGATGGACAGCCAGAGAAAATGCTTAGAGCTTAGAGATGGTATCATTTGTTGATGTACTAACCAGGTGGGTAGTGTCGATTCAAAAGTACATGGCAAGGAACAAGTTTTAAGAAGATTAAAAGGATAGGAGGAGGTTATGTTTGATGGATTTTGGCCACCAAACAGAAGATTTTGTATTTTATTCTGCAGGTAATAGGGAACCAATAGAATTTGTGTGTGTGTGTGTGTGTGTGTGTGTGTGTGTGTGTGTGTGTGTGTGTGCGTGTGTGTGAGAGACAGAGAGACAGAGAGAGAGAGAGAGAGAGAGAGAGAGAGAGAGAGAGAGAGACAGAGTCAGAGACAGAGACAGAGAGACACAGACACAAACACAGACATAGACATATATAGATAAAGAGATAGAGAGACAGAAAGATATACACAGATAGAGAAAGAAAAGACAGAGAAGTGATATAATATGCAGATAAAACTAATTTGTCAAAGGAATGAAATTAGCCTGAAATAGGGAGAGACTTGAAACAGGCAGATTCACCAGCAATAATTGCACTAGTTCAGGTATGAGATGATTAGGTCTTGTACTAGATGGAGTGCAGTGTCAGAAGGGGGGACGTATTTGAGAGATGTTCCAAAGGTAAATTTGACAGGTTTTGGTGATAGCTTGTAAATGGAGGAAGGGACTGAAGTGATAGTTAATAATTGAGCATGACACCTAGAATATTAACTTAGAGGATCAGGAGGATGGTAGTATCTTTGGCAGTAAAAAGGAAAGTAAAGGTGGGTAATTAATGAATTCAATTTTGGAAATATTGTAATATGTACGGGGCATATGTAATATGTAATATTCAATTTTGGAAATATTGTAATATGTACTGGGCATTCAATTTGAGATGTTGAAGACACAGAATGCAAGGGAACTGATGATATCACTAAGTGAATTAATGTAGAGGGGAAAAAAGAGAGCCCAGGACTGACCTCTGAAGGACACCTGTGACTAGAGAGAGAGTGATCTGGAGGAAAGAGAAGACACAGAGATTTAGGAAGAGAGTTCCCTAACACAAGATAAGACTGTTAAAGAACTTTAAAACCAGCAGGAACCATTGGATTTCCTAACACAAGATGAGACTCAGCCAATGAACTTGCTCTTTTTAAAGGTGTAAACTCCTCTAAATATGTAAACTCCTCTTCAGAAGTCCAAAGGTGAGTTTTCCCCTTAAAGGCCCGAAACAAAGGTGTGAATTCTGAGCTGGAGAATTGCCCAGACAACCTGAGTTATCACCTTGTAATCCTAACATCCTTGTGGTACAAAAATCTAGAAAAAAAATACCTTCAAGTGTCTAAAGTTGCAAAGAAGTCAAGGAAAATGAGTACAGAAAAAAAAAAAAAAAAAAAAAAAAAAAAAAAAACATTAGATTTAAAAATTAAGAGGTGATTAGTAATTCTGGAATTATTAATAGATGGAATGATGTCAGAAATTAGATTTGTAATATATTAAGAAAATGAAAGAAGTGGAGGCCTTTATTATAAATAGCCTTTTCAAATAGTTAAATCACAAAGGACAGAAGAAATATAAAGTGATACACCTAGTGGAAGCATCATGTAAGGTTTTTGCTTTTGTTTTTGTTTTTGTTTTTGTTTTAGCATGTTTTCTTATTTTTTTATCTGCTTGCTTAAAATTTCACATTAAGATATTTTGATAAAACCATTAAATTATATGTTCATCATATGTGTTGATAAAAATCTGGGAAGGATTGCTAATGACCTGGATGATAAAGTTAGGATCTCGAAGGATCTTGACCATTTTCAGCACTGAGCTGAATCTAATCTCAAATGTAAGATGTAATGTCGGTGACGGGAACTATAGTCATGGAAAATTACCAGACCATAAACTTTGCATCTAGCAATAAATGGCGACCAGGTGGCTAGAGAAGCGGAACGACCCCCACACTTCAGAACACATAGCCATGGTATTATATTAACCACAGAGATGCCTCAGGGCTTAACGACCCTAGAGACTCAGATAAGAATTGTAACCACAGGATGCCCTTCCCCCTCCTCCTCCAGGAATGTCTGCTCCTTCCTGCAGTCCCCCCCCATACTCTTTCTTGCAGGTAGCACATACCTTTACTCTCCCCTGCCCCCTTTTCCCCTCCCAACTTTGTCCTCATATATTGTACCTTGCTCTACCCTATATAACTTGAGCTGTTTCCAACAATAAATGAGACCTTGACAAGATCTGCTTGGTCTCCCTCTTCTTTCTCGCCCTTTCTCCTTCAGGATGGGTTCTCCTCGATTCCCCACAAATGACTGAGTCTTGTGGGATGGGACAATGTAAGAGTCACAGGTAAATTTGGCAATAGTTTGAAAAAAAAAATCTGTAATTTTAATGGACTTAAAGCTACAAAAGAGTAGGTTATATGATTTGGCAGGAAACAAAGAAAAAATTATATCTTATTGAGCTACATTTGGGGACATAAATCTTTAAGGAATAGGACGGTAATAGTTCTATTTCATTCTATCCTATCAGACTTCATCTTGGGCAGTAATCCTCACACTTTTGACCTGAGGGACTTTTTTCAGCCTTAAAAATTACTGAGGAACATTCTTCCATGAACTAATGTTTATGTGTTTTATCTATATCAATATCTATCATTTTAGCAATTGAAAAAATTACAATAATAATATGGAAATATTTCTTACCTTACAGATCCATGGAATAACCAAACTATACTTTGAGAATTATTGATCTACAATATTGCATTCAGTTTTGGGTGCCGAATTCTAAAAAGAGCTAATAAGCTGGAGAGTTTCTTGAGGAGGGTAAAACAGAGGGTGAAGGGCCATGTTTCTATTACAAATGAGAAACTTGAAAATTTTAGGCTTAGTATGGAAAAGCTAAGTGGAAACATAGTAGATGGAACACTGGGGTTAGAATTATGAAGACTCATCTTTATGAATGAAATTATGACCTCTTATACTAGTTGTGTGACACTAGTTAAATCACTTAACCCTGTTTGCCTTAGCTTTCTCATCTATAAAATGACTTGGAGAAGGAAATGGCCGACCACTTTCTTTGCCAAGAAACCACCAAATGGGGCCACAAAGAATCACATGAGGCTGGAAATTGATGAAACAAATTAAAATCTGGTGAAGAGAACAATATGGAAGCATATGATAACTATTTTCAAATTTTTAAGGGATTGACAGGAGGGAAAAGCCTAGCTTTACTATAGGAAAAAACCAGGAACATTGGATGGAGCCTGCAAAGAGATAGAATTATTCTTATTTCAGAGAACAGTAAGTAAAAACCCAAACCAAATTTGCCAGCAGTTAGAAGAATGTTGGTGGAGATGTTTTCCTCTCTTTAAAGGTCTCCAAACAGAAATTACTTAATTACCTATTATGTTTGTTATAGAGAGAATTTCTTTCATTCATTAGGCTATTTGATCTCTGAAGTCCTTTCAAACATTCAAATTCTGTATTGCAGAGAATCTTTCATATGACATCTTTCTAAATGTAAATTTTTTCTTTGAAAACAAGTTTAAGATATTATATTTATCTTCATTAAACATTTTTTCCAGGGGGCAGCTAGGTGGCGCAGTGGATAGAGCACCAGCCCTGAATTCAGGAGGACCTAAATTCAAATCAGGTCTCAGACACTTAACACTTCCTAGCTGTGTGACCCTGGCCAAGTCACTTAACCCCAGCCTCAGAAGAAAAACAAACAAACAAACAAACAAACAAAAAAAACACAACACATTTTTTTCTAATAAATTCAGCCCAACATACTTTTCCTGTTAATAGATTTTTGGATTGTTATTCTACAATCTAATATTAAATATCTATTAAACTTTAGGTTAAAAAAATTGTAAAAAAAATCACTTCTGCTTTTTTACTTCTACTTTTTATACTGGTGATAATTATAACTATTTTCAAATTCTTAAAGGATTGACAGGAGGGAAAGGCCTAGCTTTACTATAGGAAAAAAACAGGAACAATGGATGGAGCCTGCAAAGAGATAGAATTATTCTTATTTCAGAGAACAGTAAGTAAAAACCCAAACCAAATTTACCAGCAGTTAGAAGAATGTTGGTGGAGATGTTTTCCTCTCTTTAAAGGTCTCCAAACAGAAATTACTTAATTACCTATTATGTTTGTTATAGAGAGAATTTCTTTCATTCATTAGGCTATTTGATCTCTGAAGTCCTTTCAAACATTCAAATTCTGTATTGCAGAGAATCTTTCATATGACATCTTTCTAAATGTAAATCTTTCTTTGAAAACAAGTTTAAGATATTATATTTATCTTCATTAAACATTTTTTTCCAGGGGGCAGCTAGGTGGCGCAGTGGATAGAGCACCAGCCCTGAATTCAGGAGGATCTAAATTCAAATCAGGTCTCAGACACTTAACACTTCCTAGCTGTGTGACCCTGGCCAAGTCACTTAACCCCAGCCTCAGAAGAAAAACAAACAAACAAACAAAAAAAACACAACACATTTTTTTCTAATAAATTCAGCCCAACATACTTTTCCTGTTAATAGATTTTTGGATTGTTATTCTATGATCTAATATTAAATATCTATTAAACTTTAGGTAAAAAAAATGTAAAAAAATCACTTCTGCTTTTTTACTTCTCCTTTTTATACAGGTGATAAAATTGAGCAGCAGAGGGTTAAATTGACATTAGTCTCATTTTGGGGGGAGCATTCCAGTTGAGGTCCCTCTAGAATTAGATATTAAGCTGTTCATGATTCCATCTTTACTTCTGTCATTCAGTCAGGTACAAATCAATCTAGCTATACTATCAGATAACCAACTCTCTGTATTCTTTCAATTTGGATAGAATGAGAGACTTGGACATTTGTTTCTCTTAAGTCAAGAAAATCTATATCATTCTGTGATGGAATTAATGCTGTTATTTTTATCCCTATTTCATGGAAAGGAAATGGAAGACTCAGGAAAAGAAATGGCTTGCCTAAACTTCCAGAGCTGTTAAGTGATCAGAAAGACTTAAGGTCATAGTTTCAGACTCAAAGTTCCAAGTCCAGACACATTGCCACTATATCATACTGCACCATGAAGTATCAGGACCATATTTGTATGCAGTATGCTCTGAAGGGAAGGAATGATAAGTTGGTAATGGGTGAATTTTTATAGACCTGTGGTAAACACTGAATATAGTTATTACATATTTCTTCTTAGTTCTATTCAAATACAGACTTGACCTAGATTTAAAATGCAGCATGGCTTATAAGATCTATTTGGTGGAAGCATAAGTTAAAAACTCAAAGGAAGCTCATGATGCAACTTTTAAAAAGCTCCAATTTGAAGGGAATTCAAGTTCTGGTTTATACCTATAGAAAGTAAAGGACATTAACACAACAATCAAGGGATTTAAAAAATATGTCAAGCTGATAAAGGCAATTTATCAATGACAAGTTTCAAAAAGTACTCCAACATTTTCTCAGAGTGCAAAAGGAAATAACTTCATTTCTTTAAAAGACAGCTGTCTCAGTTCCATCTTCCCCAATCATCTCCTGGATAGACTTTTGCATTTGGGCTTAGGTTTCCTTTTCAGTAAATAGGTTGGGATGGGAAATATCTCCCAATTTGACTTTTAGCTGTCAAAAGAGTGATTTGAAAATTATAACCCTGATCATGGAGTCCATCTTCTGCTTCTCAAAGTAATGTCCAGAATAAAAGTAGGTAATATAAGGAGGGCCATTCATAAGGGAGATAATGTCCCAGGTAGGGAATATGTCATCATGCTGGAAGGATGAATTTCTATAAGGAGACTTAGTCCTTTATAGTGCTTTACTCATTAAAAAGAATTGTAAGTATATTTAAGGTAATTATATTTAAGGTAATTACTTCAAATATAGAAGTATGTAGGTCAGAGAGGCAATTTTAAGAAATGGTGCTCTAGCGATCTTATCCATGCTATGGTATAACAGAATAAGCCATGGATTTGGAGTCAGGAAGACCTGGCCTCAGAATCCATTTGTGCTACAGGTTTGGAGTGTGAGGCTGCACACATCACTTTAATGGTCAGTGCTGTGTACAAAGGTCTAAGGTGGTAAGTTTCAGAGAAATGGGTGACCTCTAATAATAGAAAAATGTTTTCTAATCTGGGTGGTCTCTACCAATAAATAAATAAATAAATAAATAAACAAACAAACAAACAAACAAATAAATGAATGAATAAATAAATAAATGCAAAAAAAAAAAACAAAAAACAAAAACATAGGTCTAGTGGCTAAACCAATGGAATTCCCAAATTCAAACTTGTATTAAAAATCTCTGGAGCTTCCCTAAGTACCCCCATAATGTGACTGCATCAATTTATGTTTTTTCTCCTGTGATAGAAATCACCATATTCCTTAGATTGGACTGATCAGGGAGGAAAAGAACAAAGCATAAATTGAACTAAGGTAAGAAGGCCGGGAACAATAATATTTTGGTTATTTCACTTTCAAAGATAATCAGATCCTCCCAGTGTGAAAAATGGATGGGTGTATTTGGTTTCCACAGTCATGAAAATTAAATTGGAAAAATAAAACTTAACATTAGAAAATGGAAACCCACAAGGACATCAAGGAATTATCAAGGATGGAGTTTCTCTTCCCAGGAAAGAATGTAAGCTCCTTAGGGCAGGAACTGCCTAGGTAATGAGGTGTGGAGATTCACATCTTGTAACTTCAGTAACATCCAATTAATGGGAAATTAGGGCAGGAACTTGTGCTGCTGGATAGGAAATAAAATGCTGCCTTTGGAGTTTCAAAGGTGTTTCTACTCAGACAGCTGTTCTTGCAAGAATGTAAAATAAATCTTTCCTACATTCATCAGTGAATCAGTGGAATTCTTGGTAAGATATTTTGTTTTTTACATCTCAGATATAAGATGCAAAGATTAAAAATGATAATAACTTCAGTATCCTTATTTGTAAAATTAGGAAGTTGGGATACTTGATGAATTGTCATGAAATAAGGGATAGAACACAAATATTCAAGTCCAAAAGTTCACATTTTGATCCTGATTCTGTAGTTGACTAGCTTTGTGACTTACGTCAAATTTTCTGTGACTCCATTTCCTCCTATATAAAATGGAAGTATTTAGCATTTGCAGTTCCTAGATATCAGAGATATTGTAGCTCTCAAATTACCAGATGTTCCCGAAAGCTCTTTAAAGTTCTATGCACATGTAAAATTGTAAGAAAAATAACAATTTAATTTAAAAATTTTTTATTGGGTATGAGCTATGTGACATTCATTGTGCTAGAAAATGCAGATTAAAAAGCCAAAAATCTCATGAAAAGGCCTATATCCAATGAGGAAGCAAATAACAAGCACAAAGACAAGAAGATGCAAGTGTAAGCACAGTTATTTCTATCCATTTTTAAAAAGTTTTTGCTAATAATTGATTTGATGAGGAAAAGCTTCATCTGAGAGGTAATAACAGGACTATGCCTAATAAGAACCACTACAGCAAAAGGATCTCATAGTTACTGCTGTTAATGTCAATCAAGAAGGTTTGAATGATGGCATTTAAGTTTGCTCTTAACCCCAAATCTTAGATCTAAGATTAATGTGTTTTTGATCTTGTTTGATTGATTTTAAAAAGCTATAGATTAAAGTTAGAATCTGAAGGACCTGTAAAGATCATATAGGCCATTTTATAGGTAAAGAAACCCAGATTCTGAGTGATTTAGTAGATTTCTTTGGAAGTTGCAAAACCCAGAACTGCATATAGAGATTGTGAGACATCCTCTTGGTGGCTTGCGAAAACCCTTGATAGTTCTCTATCTATCATGTGCACCCCTTGTGCACAATGAATAAGCACAAACTTTCTGCATTCTGTGCCCCCTCTAGTCACACCCTGTTGACCCCATGACAGGGAAATTCTCTTGGGTCCCTTAAAGGTTGTTTTTCAATCAGCTCTATACATTCTATAAATACTAGAATTTGATGATCATTAATGTTCCTTTTGTTCAATCAGCCCTATAAAGTTTAGAAATACTAGAATTTGATGATCATTAATGTTCCTTTTGTTCAATCAGCCCTATAAAATTTAGAAATACTAGAATTTGATGATCATTAATGTTCCTAGTAAAGAAACCTTTACTAGTAGCAGAATGGGATCCTTTAAGGACGGTCTGTTTCAATGTTTCCCCCATTCCCTTTAGAAGAGAGGCAATGTAGCTCACCAGGGAGTCCCATGCCCTTGGAGTTACAGCAGTTGAATGGCATCGTGGCTATGCTATTTACTACATGCATTAACTTGAGAAAATCACTTCACCTCGTTGGACCCAGTTTTTTCATCTGTAAAAAAGTCAGGCTTGCACTAGACATCCCATGAGATCATATCAAGTTCTAGATGAATGTATTCATGATGCTTAATTTAGGGATTGTTTTCACCTTCAAGCTTTTTTTCCCTGAGGCTCTTTCCACATTTATTGTGAGATCTAAATCAATGGGGCGAAGGAAAACAACAGACATACAAGCAAATCTGAAAAAGCAAACAACCTAATGAAGAGTTCTAATGGTTAATTTCATTCAACTTAAATAGGCAAAGGGAAGAGACTATATCCCCAGGTAGACATTTCAGTACCTCATTGATTGCCCTGTATATGCTTTGATACTAATGAAACATAGGATTAATAACAGGAAGAGACACAAGGACAATTAGGTATCCTATATTTAGGTATTGTACAATACAATCTCTAAGTAAAAAGTGAATATGTATTTCATGAGTACAATGGATGACAACAAGCATTTATTAAGCACTGACTAATTTCAAAGGGTGATCTTTTGCCTTCGATAAATAACATAATTAGAATACAACACTGGACTACAATTTAAGTTCATTTGCAAAAGCGTCCTACTTGTTCTGCCAAACTCTTCCAAAGTCTTTTCTAAAGGATCATCAAGTGAGAAAGATATTGGATTGTCTTGATACCCTCTCGAGTTAGAACTAGAAACAATGGGGAGGAGGAGTAGTATGAGGTAAATTTAGTTCTAATGTCAGAAAAGAATAAAACAAAACCAAAAAAACTCTTAATGCTAGAGGGTGGAACTTTGGAGACATATACTTGAAAGAAATATACTTGAATCAAGGTATTAACTCAGTGGAATTGATAAGACAATGGTTATCTAGTTTAGCATAGTGATTGATAGTTCTCTAGTTCAGTATGATTGAATTAATCTTACAACAAATAATGGTTCCCTAGGGATATAATGATTGGTTTATACTCAGTGTAATGAATGGATTTAATTGTAATAGAGTATATAAACGGGGGACCAACAGCCACAAGAAGAGAAGACTTGACTGGCCTCATGGTGGCTCTCCTACCTTCATTACTTCTTCACTAAGACCAAAGACTTGGGCTGGTCCTGAGATCCTCCAGAGAATTAGGCTGGGCAAGGTATTTTAATCCACCTCAGTGTAGAAAGCAATGCTACATTTTGTCACCCCAACTTGAGGGCTCTAGAAAGCAGGACATTACATTGAGATGGGCAGCTATCTGGCTAACTGGCTGAGACTGCTGACACAGACTGGGAGACTGAAGGAGACAATAAAGACTTTGGATTTTCTTCCTGACTATTCTTGTGGTGATTATTCTACTGAAACCAAGGCCCATTTGGAAGACCTCCAGAGAGCTAGTCAGAACATTACACTTAACAAATAGATATGGGGGCAGCTAGGTGGCGCAGTGGATAGAGCACCAGCCTTGAATTCAGGAAGAACTGAGTTCAAATCTGATCTCAGAACTTAACACTTCCTAGCTGTGTTGTGTGACCCTGGGCAAGTCACTTAACCCTAGCCTAAAAAAACAAAATAAAACAAAACAAAACAAACAAACAAAAAACAAACAAAGAAACAAACAAACAAATAGATATGTTCAAACTTGGAATAGAAGGACTTTGTACATTTCCCATGATTTGAGGTCTTTAAGAGGATCAATACGTCCTAATGTGCCGTCATTTCAGGCCTGGTTGATGTTTCATGACCCAATTTGAGTTTTCTTAGCAAAGATACCGGAGTGGTTTGCGATTTCCTTCTGAAACTTCATTATATAGACAAGGAAATTGAGGCAAATAGGATTACATGACTTGCTCAAGGCCACACAGTAAGTGAGAACAGATCTGAACTCGTGAAGATAAGTTTTCCTAATTTCAAGACCAGAGCTCTATCCATTGTGTTACCAAGCTGTCCCAAATATGTCATAATAGAAATGAGTTGGATTAAGTAGGCTTTGAACCCCTTTCTCACTCTGATCTTCTTCATTATCATTACCTTTGAGTTCTTGTACCTGGAAGAGAACTTGGCAAGTAATAAATGCTAAAACAAACAAAAACAACTAGATAAACAGATTAATCCTTCAGTATATACTTGTTCATTAGTTGTTGATAGACTAGTTGATTAGTAACTAAATAAGTTAGTTCCTGACTTTGAAAAATCACTTAACATACCTGCCTCTGTTTCCTCCCTTTTAAAATGAGGTTGTTAGAACAAATGATCTTTAAGGGCTTGCCCAGCTCCAACATCATATCCCAGGTGACCTTACTTGGACTTAAGAGTCAGGAAAATCTGAGTTCAACCTATCTTAACTGTATTCTTACTCCCAATCCAGGACAATCTTTAATTCTCAGTTTCTCCAACTGCAAAAATAATAAGCAAGCCACTTAACATCTCCAAGGCTCACTGTAGCCATCCACCTGTCCACCTCATAGAGGTGTTGTAAGGAAGAGATGATATGCTTCATATGAAATCCGAAAGCAAGAGCAGGATCTTCTCCACCATTTTTTCCCCCAGTAAGTCCATCAACAGTAATTGATTGAGTACCTCCTATGTGTCAGGCATTGTGATAAAACCTTTAAAAGTCCCTGTCCTCATGAAGTTTCCATTCCATTAAATGGAACCTAATCCTAAACAGATCTTTGGGAAATCCAAGCCTGGAGAAATATATTACTCAATGAAAAAAAAAAATCAAAGCGTAAATTGATTTGAAATATTTAACCTTTCTCTCATCTCGACCTTCCCGACAACTTTGACAAAATATAAACCCGACAAAGCGGTAGCCATCCTTTGTGGCACATGATAATTGAAGAGCTGCTGGAAGGCTGGATACAGGCAACGGCATCATCTTCCATGCGGGCAGCAAGGATGATAATGATACACATTCCCCAGCTCAGGATCATAAATAAATAAGGAGCCGTTGATAGGTCCTGTTTTCTTTTCTACTTCAGAACACAAGTGATAGGAAAGCAATATGACATCCCAGAGATGTTAAAGTAATTTAAAAGGGGGTAATATGTTTATTACAATACATAAAACTCATCTACCCAATTCTATAGCTGTTATGCACTGTGTTGGTCCCAGGGGTGCCATAAGTGCTGAGCCAGGCTCTGTTCATCTTGCCCTTGCTTGCTAATAAATTATATATAATCTCTCAGCTAGATACTGTACTCCCAAAGCAACCTCAGGGAATGGAAAATATTGGCAAGAGGAAACTTTCTGCTTTATCTCAGGTGGAAAGCAAGTGAAAGAAAACAAGAGTGATCTACATGGAAAACACACACACACACACACACACACACACACACACACACACACACAATCTTATACAGGACCAGAGGATGCAGAGATACTTAGCAAGCTGGGAGTGTATATGGATTTAATTTAATTCTGGAAATACAGACTAAGACAAATATTCCCTTGTCTTCTAAGAGCATATATCCTACTAGGGAGAAACAGAGAGAAGACAACAGAAAATATACACAAGATAATAGTGTGGGAGGCTTGGGTAAAAATAATCAGGAGGCTCCAGACATAACACATTGTGCAGAATCTGGCACTTTTAGAGTGAGCCATAGAGGGAGCTGGTGATTCTGGGAGGGATATTGAGATAAGGAAGATTTGAAGGACAAATTACGGTACCTTGGAGGTACGGGTGGGGATGCCTAGTAGGGAGAACATCAGGTAAATCATTTTAGCTAGAAAGAGAAGCAGAATAATGTGACATTTGAAATGAAGTGCCATTCCCAGTTTTTGGCAGGGTTGCAGCTAGATGGCACAGTGGCTAGAGATCTGGGCCTGAAGTCAGGAAGACTCATTTTCTGGAGTTAAAATCCAGCCTCAGACACCCAGTAGCTGTGTGACCCTGGGCAAATCACTTAATTTTGTTTGACTCAGTTTCTTCATCTGTAAAATGAGCTGAACAAGAAAATGGAAAATTACTGTATTTTTGACAAGGAAAAACCCCAAGTGGGAACATGAATGAAAATGAGTGAACAAACAGCTGAATATCAACAACTTTTGGGCCTGTTTTTAGTCGCATATCTTGAGTTTATTTACATGTGAAGTAGAATTTAAGATTTTTGAATGGAGGAAAACCCTTTTGGTATTTGTATGCCCAACACCTTGAACAGTTTCTGTCACAGTTAGTGCTTAATAAATGTTCCTTAAGCAATTGTTTGCCTAACTGTCCTATACACAGAGGGATTATATGGTTAAGTGTTCAATTCACTTCAATCAATAAATATTTAGTAAACACTCTATTCGAAATTGTGAGTTAACATAGATAAAAAATAAAATAAAATAAAATCAAACTTGTCAATCCTGCTGCTACCAACGCCTGCTAACTCATCCATGTTCTTCTTAAGTAGTGATGTTCAGAATGGAATATAATA
This sequence comes from Sminthopsis crassicaudata, assembly GCF_048593235.1. NCBI lineage: Eukaryota > Metazoa > Chordata > Mammalia > Dasyuromorphia > Dasyuridae > Sminthopsis > Sminthopsis crassicaudata. Next base: position 18,048,879 of record NC_133618.1, on the reverse strand, counting down.
CTTCATTTGGGTCCTGCCTGGGGCAGAAGAAAATATGATTATCCCCTCTCTCATCCCAGACATGCTGCTCTATGTTTGGTCAAACACTCTTTCCGCTTTCATTTAAATTAGACAAATAATCCTGGATCCATTTTGAAAGTTTTTCATCATTATTTATTGTTACTATTGAGAAGCTATGTGGTATAATAAAGTACTGAGCCTCTGAGTAAGTAGGATTTATAATCACTTCCTAGCTGTGTAACTCAAGGCAAGTTCCTTAAACGCTGCCTCAGTTTTCTCACGTGTAAAATTTGACTAATAATAGCACTTACTTCCCAAGGTTATTGTGAAAATCAAATGAAATAATCAGTGGAAAGCACTGAGTATAGTGCCTGCCAGGTAGTAGTTACTATATAAATGTGAGTTATTATTATCAACTATTATCCTTGTTTTCTAAACTATCCATCACCTACTGAGTGAATCCTTCTGAAATTGATACTCCCTTTGTACTATTTCCTGCTCAGACCATACTTAGAGTTAAGTTCTGGGGACCAGAGTTTAAGAAGGATGTCACTCCTTTAGATAACAGTCAACCAGCATGGTGAAGGGTCATTTAAAAATCATATTAGAATTGGTTAAAAGAAGAAGGAATCTTCAGCTTGGAGAAGAGTAAACTGGGGATAGAAATGGGGAGCAGGGAGCAGGGTGGAGGAGGGAAGGAAATGAAATATTTGAGGGAGTTTCAGTTGAAAAAAAATACATTTTCAAAATGTCTAGTCCAAAAGAGAAGAAGTAGTGATAATGGGTGGGAGCTGTAAATAGACTTAATGTGAATAATTTTCTGTCAGGAATAACTACTCAGTTATGTAAAAGTGAAATGGGTTGCTTTGGAAGATAAAGATTTTATCCTTACTGCAGGTTTTTACATAGAGATTAAATGACAACTTTTCTAGTATGTTATGGAAAAAAAACTGGCTTTATTTGTTTGTTTTCCCTTTTTGTTTCTTTCTTTCTTTATTTTTTTTTTTGGTGAAGCAATTGGATTTAAGTTATTCTGGTTTAAGTGAACTGGCTCTATTTGTTTGTTTTCCTTTTTTATTTATTTGTTTATTTATTTATTTTTTTGGTGAAGAAATGGGATTTAAGTGACTCACCCAGGGATTATACAATTAGCAATTCATAAGTGTCTGAGGTAACATTTGAACTCAGATCCTCCTCTTGACTCCAGAGCTGGTGCTCTATCCACTGTACCATCTAGCTGATCCAGAAGGAACTGCTTTTGGATTGAGCAAGATAGCATATATCATAGGCCAATGGACTTGGAGTTAGGAAAACCTGAATCGAAACCTGCCTAGTCGACTTATTAGCTGTGTGACCCTGGGCAAATCATTTATCTTCTTTCCTTCTCAGTTTTCTCATTTAAAATATGGGGATAATAATAGTGCCTGTCTCACAGGATTGTTGTGAAGATCAAATGAGATGCTATATGTCAAGTTCTTTGTATTCCTTAAAATGCTATGCACATATTATCTACTACAGTTTTCCCATTCTGGGTTGGACTAGATAGTGGTGTTCACTTGGAAAGTGACACTGAAGGGACCCAAAAGTTGGTGGGAGAACTTTTCTCAGTGCAGCAACTTCATTTCAGAAAATGAAAAAGCTCCAGACTGGCTGGCTGTCCCCTGAGTCATGTCAGAGCACAGTATTGTTCTGCATTTGTTATCCTTTCCTCCCACCTTTTCTTTCTCAGTATCATTCCTCTGGGGCCAGATCTCCAGATGGGGATTGTCAACCAGAGCTGTCAGTCCTATGAATGGAGTAGTTTAAGCCCTAATTACGACAGAGTAATATGTTTTTCCCCTATTGAGTTTCTTAGCCAAGAATGGCTTTTTCAAAGGGAAACACAGCTTAAGCAAATGAAAGGCTTGTGAGATTATCCTAAGAACTGTAAGTGTGCTGTGAGTGTGCTATATGAATGAAGTGTGGCTACAGGGACAGATGACTTTCCTAGCTTGCCCTTTCCCTTTCGATTTTTAAGAAAATTTGTTGATTTTTTTTTTTTTGACATGTCAAGGCACATGCATTGATTTGTAAGACTAATTTAAAATGATTTATCTGATTATATAACCTATCATTTTTTTTTCTTTTTCTTTTTTTTCTTTTTTTTTTTTTTTTGAGGCTGGTGTTAAGTGACTTGCCCAGGGTCACACAGCCAGGAAGTGTTAAGTGTCTGAGACCAGATTTGAACTCAGGTCCTCCTGAATTCAGGGCTGGTGCTCTACCCACTGCGCCCCCTAGCTGCCCCCCTATCAATTTTTCTATTTATTTAGTCCAGACCTATGACTTTATTAGCATAGTGGTAAGTGCTCCATTTGGAATCAAAGATCATGACGTCAATACTAATATTTGCTTAATTAATACTAATATTTGTTTAATTACTCCTGTCATCTTTGACAAATGGGTAAATGACTTCACCTCTCTGAATCTCGGTTTCCTCATCTTTAAAATTAGAGATTGAAATTAACTTTAATATTCCTTTCTAGCTGTAAATTTATCATCTTATATTGTACACAGTAACAAGAAGATTATACAGTGATCCCCTCTGAAGGACAAGGCTTTTTTCAACAATGAGATGATTCAGGCCAGTTTAAAGATCTTGTGATGGAGAGAGCCATCTGCATTCAGAGAGGACTATGGGAACTGAGTGTAGATCACAATATAGTATTTTTATGCAAATATCTACTATGGTTTTCCTATATATACTTTTACTATAGTATTTTTACTCTTTTTATTGTTGTTTGCTTGCTTTTTATTTTCTTTCTCATTTTTTCCCTTTTGATCTGGTTGTTCTTGGATTTGATTGTTTTATATATAGTATGTATATATAATATCTATAGAAGAGTTGCACATTTAACATATATTGGATTACTTGCCATCTAGGGAAGAGAATTGGGAGAAGGGAGGGGAAAATTTAGAACAGACGGTTTTATAAGGGAAAATACTGAAAATTATCCATCCATATGTTTTGAAAATAAAATGCCTCAATAAAAACCCATACATTTATGATCTTAGGATTCCTTGAACTGTTATTTCCATTAATGCAAGTGTGAGAGTAACTCATATATAGGACACCCTTCACTCATACAGTTGTACAACTCAAAAATAAATATGTCCTAGAAAATTGTCTGCAAAATGAATGATTGAGTGACTTACTCAGGGTCACGTAGCCAATGGACCTGGAACACAGTACTTGAATTCAAAAGAAACTCTTTTTGTGTGGCAGTCTGTCATAATGGACTGAATCCTGAATCTGAAATCAGGTAGACCAAGCTTTGGCACTTTTACAAGCTATGTGATTCTAGACAACTCATAGAATCATAAGAGCATATAAACTTTAGAAAGCATGAAGTTTGAAGGTTATTATTATTATTATTATTATTATTATTATTATTATTTGAGGCTGGGGTTAAGTGACTTGCCCAGGGTCACACTGCTAGGAAGTGTTAACAAATTTTAACTCGGGTCCTCCTGAATTCAGGACTGGTGCTCTATGCGCTGCGCCACTTAGCTGCCCCTAGTTTGAAGATTATTAAAAAGCAGGTTTTAATTAAACAGAAAATGTCAATAAATACTATTTTCTTTTACTTAAAACTCATTTCTCTTCAAAAAATTACCCTGCAGGGAAAATAACCTTCTAGATGAAAGTGTTGGTTCTTTGCCCTTCTTTTTAAGACAAAAGCTAAGGTCTTTATTAATGATGGATATTAATAATCAAATATAATATAACTGATGATCAAAATTACTCCTGTATTGCTTAGATTGCTTAGATACTTCCTATCCATTAGTAATTGGTATATTCCTTCTCTGATGCCCTTAGTGTGATGATTTGCCCTTTTCCTGGAGAAAAAATCAAAGTGTGGACCCTAAGGAAGAAATCCTTTTGATTATCTTGGAAAATACAACGAGAGTGCTCAAGAAAGGACCCGAGTAGTGACTATGGTTCTGGAATGTTAATCTCATGCTCTATTTTGATATATTACATCTTCTTATTTGTTGTTTCAGGATTCCTACAAAGGTTATCACACATTTTCTTGCTGTAGAGAAAGAATCATGTCCAAGTGAATGAAAACTCTTTGTCACTTTGAGCATCTCTCTTTCCAAGCAAGAAACGTTTGCTTATTAGCTTTTAAAAACATGGTTTTGGCAGCTTGTGCCTGAAATGTAGGATGCACATTAGCCTTTTTTTCTTCTATAAACCCAATTGCCTGATTTTAAACAGGAAGACACCGAGTTCAAGAGATATTAAGTGATCTTTCCAGAGTCACACAGAAAGACTATGGGAAGATTGAATATTTATTGACTATAAATTATATCTTTTATTTGCTACTTTGCTATTTCCCACTAACCCTCTGTTAGAAATCTTTAAGTCTTTATTTTCTTAATGTGGAAGACAGTTAACAATATTGCTTATGGGGCTATGATGAAGATCAAAAGAAATAATGTGTATAAAGTGCCTTGTAAACCTTAGTGGCTGTTGAAATGTGAGCTGTTCTTATTAGAGAAGAAGAGTTGGTTTAAAAAATGAGCAGACACCATCTGGTTGTTTAATATGTTGATTTTTAAAAGGGCAACACAGGGTGTCACATTGAGGGGGGCAACCTGTTTTCCTTGTAAATATTTTAATAGTTCCCTAACATTGTACTTTGGGAGGATGATTTCACAGGAATTTATAAAATCTCATTTTCTCTTTTTCTGATCATAATTTTTTTTAATTCTGCATTTTCTATTTCCCCAACAATTCTGCTGTTTTTCTCTGTGTCTGTATCTTCTTCTCTACCTCTCTATCTCTTTTTAACTTTCATAATCCATGTGTCTGTCCCTCTCCCCTTGTTTCTCCTTCCCTCTTCCCTTCTCTTTTTCTCTCTCTTTCCATTTCAGTCTTGTTTTTTCTTCTCCTTGTTTCTTCCATCTGTGTATCTTTTCCCTTTTCTTTTTCTACCAACAACAGGTTATACAGAACAACCTAGATGGATTCACTGTGCATTTTGAGATAGAGGCAGAAGGTCATCCAGTTTAGATGTTCAAAGCACTATAATAAAATGGGCCAAAATCTCCCCTTAGATCTTGTTGAAGACAACCCAGAATCCTGAGCTCAAAAGCCCTCATCCCTCCTTCCTATATCTATTCTATAGGGGATCAACTCTTGTGGAGAAAGGGCCTATCACCCCAGTTACCATTGATACCAGATGTCAACCAATGGCTACCAAAGGGCAGGCAAGTTCAGGCACTTTGGAATTGGCGGCGTCTCTTACAACACTAGCCCTGCTTCCAGCCTGGACCCACAGTCCTAGTCAAGAGGAGCAATCCTTGTGAAGATCTGACCTGTAAATCTACCCCACTCCCTCCTCTATTCCTTTTAAGCTGCCTCTTTTATGCTAGCTTTGTCCATTAGAATGTGAAGTCTCTACTGGCTGGGATTAGCTTTCTTTTTCTCATTATTTGTATTCCTGATGCTTAGCACAGTAAGTGCCATGCAGGAAGCATTTAATAAATATCTGTTATGTACCTGCCTTCCACCTGCCACTTCTGAGTGACACAGCTACAGAAAAGTCCTAAAGGAAAATTTGGGACATTAAAATTGTTTTGCACCATCCAATGGTTAAACATCAGAAATAAATGTGGTTTATCAGTAGAAGTGA
>NC_133618.1:17958159-18038159 GCF_048593235.1 Sminthopsis crassicaudata | reverse complement strand
TAAAAAAAAATTAGCTTAGGCGATGAAGAGTCTTGGAGGAAACATACACTCATTGGACTATGGAGCATATGGAAAGTAGTAAAATATAAGATGAAAAAAGCATGAAGTGACCAGGTCATGAAAAGGTCATCAAATGATTTTATATTTGATCTTGAAGGTAATAGGGAGCCATTAGAGTTTATTGAGTAAAGAAAAGTAAGAAAGAGGAGTATTATAGTCCAGAAAGACCTGAAGCAAAAATACCAATCCAAGGCTATAGCAATAATTCAAGGTGATGGGTTGAGGGTCTGAACCAAAATGGTGGCAGTGTCAGAGGAGAATATAAGAGATATATAAGATATGAAGGAAGGAAGGATAAAATTTGGCAACATGTTAGATATGGGAGATGAATTGTGAGTATTTGTAGGTAAGAATAAAATGACAATAGAGAGTGGAAGATCCATCAAAACTAACTATCTGAACTCTAACTGACAACTAGGTACTTGGAAGTGGCCAGCATAATAACTGAATGGTGAGGAATCTGTGTAGCAGCTTGCTGAGCATAGGCCAGAACTGAAGATGGAGACAGCTTGGGGCCCATTTGGCTACAAGTCCAAAAGGCCCTGAATTCAAATCCTGCTTCACACACTTATTAGTATACATATTATACATATATGCATTATGCAACTTATTTATTGTGTGATAATGAGTAAGTGACAACATCATTTAAGTATTAGCTCAGTGGTCCTCAAACTTTTTAAATAGGGGGCCAGTTCACTGTCCCTCAGACTGTTGGAGGGCCGGACTATCATAAAAACAAAAGCTCACACTCTGTCTCTGCCACTTAGCCCATTTGTCATAATCTGGCGGGCCACATGAACGTCCTCAGTGGACAACATCTGGCCCTCGGGCTGTAGTTTGAGAACCCCCATTTAGTTTCTCCATCTGCAAAATGGCAATAATAATAGTACTTTCTTCCCAGGGTTGTTGTGAGGATGAAATTAATTAAATCTACTGTATAGATGGAAAGTACTTTGAAAACCACAATACACATATTATTTCTCCATGATTCTACTTCCAGATTCTTAAGCTTATACAATTACGTATTTCTAAGTAGAGAGGACTTTAGAAACCATCTAGTCTAACTCTTACCAATTATAGATGTAGAAATTGAGGCAAATAGAAGTCAAATGACTTGGCTGAGGTCACACAGTTTCAAGGAAGACATTTGAATCAGGTCTTCTGGCTTCAAAACCAAGTCTCATTTCTCCCAGACAAGTTCCTTCATGGCATCATCGGTCAGTGTGAATTTTTAGATTAGGAAAAATCATATTATAGAAAAACTAACAGATAAGATGCACAATTGCTATTTAATCAAATTTTTACCATTTTTGTACATTAGGATAATTTTTCCATTTTAAAATGGAATAGAAAAGTAATATTACAAAATTCCTTCCTTCTTAAAGTGTCTTATATGGACAAGATCTTTTATTTCAATTTTCTCCTGATTTCCAAAGCTTTTTCCTGAAAGAACTGACCTCATTAAAAGCAAATTAAATCATGGTCTCTTATATCCAGCAAACACACACACACACACACACACACACACACACACACACACACACACACACACCCCCCACAAAACAAATGACTTGCATTACAAGACAATTTTCCCCATTTACAGCAAATGAAAATGAGAGTTCAAAAGTTTTGTATTCTCATGTGATGTTCTAAATCTTAATTCATAATATAAGTCAAATAGCCAGAGAAAATGGAAATTCATTTAAAATATGAGTGGAACCCATCAAGTAATTAAGCAATCATTTCATGGCCTGGCACGATGATCCAGAAACCTTGTACACTCATTTTGTGCTGAAAGGAAAAAAAAAAAGCCAACAGAACATGACCTCACAGAATAATTCTTAGCAGAATGGAATTAAAAGAAACATTCTCTGTTAGAGTGAGTATTACAGAATCATATAATCGTGGATCCACAGAGCTGGAAGGTATCGCTGAGACCATCTATTAAATCAACACTACATCAAGAAACCCATTTACAAAGTATGAGTAGTTGTTTTCCAGCTTTTGCTTGGAGGGGGAAAAGGGGAAATAAGTACTTCCAGAGCTAACCCAATATACTTTGGGGAAACTAATTGTTAAGAAAGATTTTTCAATTTCAAATTAAATTGGCCAAGTTTCAATTTTCTATTTTTCAGTTTCTTTTCAGGTTTCAATTACTTACTCCTTGTTCTGCCCTCTAGTACCAAGAAATCAACAACAAAACAAAACAAAACAATCCTACCCTCCTTTCATATATGACAACCATTCTTTGATTAGGGGACTAGTAATGCAGTATATTACTGATGTCCAAAGACCAGACTACCTCCACTTAAAAAGGCAGCAAGTGAGGTCAGTTTTTGAGAGTTACAACATTTTAGAAATACCATCAACGAAAGGATAGAATATCTGTTTTTTTGGTCAATAATGAATCTATTAATAGCGATGAAATAATTTCCAAGAAATATGAAGTTTCTTTCCAAATAATTATCAGAAAAATTGTTGGAACAAAACCACTTGGAAAATTTTTGTGAAAACAACATGTGCAATGCCCCAAATATCATTGCAGCCAAAGTAAGACAAAAAAGGTAGGGGAGTTGTAAAAAAGGGATTTTAATAGAAACAAAACAATAATAGAGGTCATTAACCTTTCTCTTTCAGTGTTGTATAATAATAATAATAATAATAATAAAAAGATAGAAATGGGGAAGTAGGAATCTGGACATACTTGTTGAAAAGTTAAATTAGATTGACTTGCAATTTCTGTATGGGAATATTTAAAAAATACACATTTACACATTTCAGTTTCCTACCAGTCTCTTAAAATAAGCATATACTTATGAACAAAGTTTGAAAGAATGATATGACAAACATGATTTTCATATAGCAACATAATAATGGAGAGGAGACCAATTAAAATACCAATTCAGTACTACAAGGGAAAGATGACCTAAGGTTATAGCTATTTGAGTAAAGATAAGGAGGGAAAAAAAGAAATGTAAAGGTAGAAAGAATAAGTACATTGTATGTGTGGATTAATGAGTGAGGAACTGCAGGGAATGCTGAAATAATGAGCCTGAAAGACTCTTTAAGGATATGGGCAATCTGAATATTATATGTGAGGCTAGAAAACCCAATATTTTTTGGAGGAAAGATAATAAAATCTATTCCAGTGAGTTCTATTTATGATATACATACACACATATACATATATATACTCACATACATATACAATAAATCACATGGACATATGTGAATATGTCAATATATATACATACATATATATATATACACACATGTATACATACATAATTATACACATATAGCACATACATATACAGAATGCTAAGTTTGAAATGCTCCCAAATCAAGTCAGCAAAATAAAATAAAGAAAAAGAATTCATACATTCCTGTAAGTTCTTCACCTTATCGCTTTATTCCACACAGCTATAATGTTCTGATTTGCTTTCTTGAGGTCTTGGGACCAGCCTTGTTTTCAGCACAATAATCATCCCAGGGATAAAGTTCAAAAGTTTTTATTGTCTCCTTCACAGTCTGTCTCCTTCATCTGGGGTCGGGCTAGCTTTCTGGAGATTTTCCAGAATGGGTCTTGGTTTTAGTAAAGAAAGCAGGAGATGGATTTAAACACATATATGGTATCTAGGTTATACTGTAACACATGTAAAATGTATGGGATTGCCTGTCATCAAGGGGAGGGAGTAGAGCGAGGGGGGGGATAATTTGGAGAAATGAATACAAGGGATAATGTTATTTAAAAAATTACTCATGCATATATACTGTCAAAAATTATAAATAAAAAAAAGAAAGCAGGAGAGCCACCACGACGATCTCTGTCTTGAAGTCTCCCTGAGTCTGAGAGCTTGAGCTCCCCCCACCTCCAGTCTTCTGTCTTCTTCTCTGGCTATAAACTGTCCCTAGTTTATATATTCTATTACAATTACCATCATTACAGTATACTGAGTATAAACCAATCATTATATCATAGGAAACCATTATTTGTTGTAAGTTTAAATCAGTCATACTGAACTAGACAACTCATATGGTAAATGACAACTATTGTCTTATCAATTCCACTGATTTAACACCTTGTTTAAATCAATCAAACTGAGCCTTAAGTCTATTTCTCCAAAGTTCCTGTCCTTTACAATTAGCAAGCATTTATAAAATTTATAAAACATTACAATTGTGACTTGTTTGATCCTCAAAATAATTGTGTGCACTAGGAGTTACTATCTATTTTACAGATGAAAAAAAAAAAAAAAGACAGAGAAGGTAGGGAGTTGCCCAAAGTAAAACAGCATTATGAACTCGCTTCTTCCATATTCTAAGTCCTCTGCTCTAACTACTGTGCTACCTAGGAGGATTTGTTAAGAGGAAAAAGAAAAAAAAGAGCTCAGAAGAGATGCTCAGAGGATACCCAAAGTGATGTAGCAAATTAAAAACACTAAGAAATGAACAAATTAATATTTAAAACACATATGAAAGATGACACCAAGAAAATGAAAGAATAGAACATGTTAAAAATTAAAAAAAAAACAATAAAACTGATAAATGAAATTAGCTATTTTATATTTATATGAAGCTAATAAAATGGCAGACCATGACCTAAATTTATAAAGAAAATTTTCCTTTAAATTTACAACAAAGTATTGTTCTATAAGAAACAATCAGCAGGATGATTTTAGAGAGGCCTGGAGAGAGTTACATAAACTGATGAGCAGAACCAGGATTTCATTGTACATGGCAACAGCAAGATTATATGATGATCAATTCTGATGGATATGGCTCTTCTCAACAATGAGATGATTCCGGCCAGTTCCAATAATCTTGTGATGATGAGAGCCATCAGTTACAATTACTCTGTCCTAGACCCACCAGAGTACCTTTGATCACTGTCCTCTGCAGTGTGAAGTCTACCCGGCTCGCCTCCTCTGAGGCCTTCAAAGGTCTCTGGCCACAATCTCTTGAATCTATAGCTTAATAACCAGTAGCACGCTCAAGAACAGCCACGTGTAATCTTAAAAGCCTTTATTATACCTACTCACATAATGCCCTGACTGATGCCCTGACTTGTTGGTTCCCTAGTGAACACCTGTGAGTGTGGATCATGACAGCATTTTCACTTCTTTTGTTGTTTGCTTCAGTTTTATTTTTCTCTTTTTTTCTTTTGTTTTTTCACTTTTTGATCTGATAATTCTTGTGCAGCAAGATAATTGCATGACTACCTATGCCTATATTGGATTTACATATATTTTTACCATGTTCAACATATATTGGATTACTTGGCATCTAGGAGAGGAGGTGGGGATAAGGGGGGGGGATTGGAACACAAGGTTTTGCAAGGGTCAATGATGAAAAAATTATCCTTGCATATGTTTTGAAAGTAAAAAGCTACACTAAAATAATTTACAACAAAGATAATAAAATTAAATGGAAATAAAGAGAATTATCAAACTACATGAGTATATGCCATCAAAACTGAGTATTCAAAGAAAGTAGATGGTTTTGTACAAAAATATAACATATTTATATGGAAAACAACCCCTCCATCCAAATGGAGATCTTAAGCAACTAAACCTCAGGAAAAATATTAATTGAAAAAATATTAAATGAAAGGCTAAATAGAAAAACAAACTTTACCAAAAAGATTCATGTTATAATTCATTGACTAGTAAATAAATTAATAGTAATAGTAAGTTCACTGAAAAAAAATAACTCATTTTATGACATAAATTTGGTACTGATGCCAATAAAAAACAAAGAAAACAATAACTATTATATATATATATATATATATATATATATATATATATATATATATAAAACACTCCCTTCCTCCCTTCTTTACCCCTTTTCCTATACCTTTGGTAATCCTTTTATAACTGTTCTATTTCATTTTATCATTCCTGTAATTTGGGAGTTTTTAGTTTACCTATTTTCCTCTAATTTTAATATCTCTATTGATACTTAAATTAGGTATATTTTTCTGGATTTTCACATTTTAAACATCTACAATTAATTTTCAAATTTCTGATAGATATCTAATTTACCAAACATACATTATTTAATTAATATTGTATTGTAATATGCAGTTTTGTATAAATCATTTAAATAGATATGGGAAAAACTTTTAACAAAAGACAACAATTTATTTAACAAAATACAACAATTTCTCTTAAAAAACTGAAAATGCCTAAGCATGAAATATTGTTTAATATTATAAAAAAGATATCTAAAAGTGCATGTTGTCATAGTAATCAATGAAAATACATGTTGTTCTTTATGCTGGATTATTTCAGTCAATTTAGCATCTTGGGCACATCCATATAACAATTACAAGCACGAAAAGAAAGCTACTCTGGAGTACTCTGTCATGGTGCCTCACTGCAATGAAGTTCCATCTGCTTTTTCTCCCTTCCTCTTTTCTCCTTCACGAATTATTTAGCTCTGTACATAGTGTGGTAAGGACTCATTACTAGTAGCCAACATGAGAGAGCCCTGACTCTGCCTGATTTTTTATGTTCTATATATATAATTGATGATAGTTTTACATGGGTAAAGTTGTGTTCCTTGGGCCTCTATATAAGCACTTCTGCTTCCTTTCCTCTGTACAACTTGTTCATAGTGTGTTCTCTACTTGACAAACAGAAATAGCTTTTCTTGTAACATTGTTGTCCATAATTCATTCTGATACTTTTGAAAAACAACACCAACAAATGATTTCTCTTGGGAATCTGATTTCCACCTGACTCAAAAAAAATAACCCTCCTATCTTTAGAACATTAAAGATTAAGCATGTCTCCTGCTTCTCAGAAGAAAAGGAATGGTTTAGAGGAGCATGCTCAATGAAGAATACATGTTGTGAGATGGACAATGTGTTGATGTGTTTTGATTTACTATAACACATTAGTTACATTGTGAAGGTTTCCACTTATTGGAGATGAGTTAGTAAACACTGATTGAGACTTTTAAAAAGCATCAATAAAATGTGAAAAAAATATATGTATAAAAAGAAAGTTCAGGCATAATAAATAATTAAATAATGAAAAAGTTCAGAAAATGATAAAATCCAATATGGTGATTTTGTTGCTACCTTATTATATTTAATATTATGTATTAAACACACATATATGTATGTATACACACACACACACACACACACATATATATATATATATATATATATATATATAGTTTTAGATGATATCATTTTTTTCAATGCATAAAGAATGTTTCTTTGGATTATTAAGTTTCAAAAAGAAAAGACAAAAGGAGGAAAGGAAGAAGGGAAGAAAGGAAAGAAGGAAAGGAGGAAGGATGGAAGGAAGGATGTAAGAATATTCTCCTCCCCCAAATTATAGCTTGTGTTAGTATGTATCTAAAAACAGGCTGTGGAAAAGAAGAAGAAATCAGGCAGAGCTAGTCAGATTATTAAGAATGGTTATTTCCAGTTAGAATTCACATTTAATTGTTGTAAATTGACTTCATGGGAAACATGATACTTTAACATTTATAATATTTCTTCTACTTCACATTTAATCAAATAAATCATCAATAATAATATGATTTTGTCCACATATGTAAAAGTATGTGTATATTTACACATATGCAATACATATATAGTAATTTCAAGAAGAGGAGGAAGAAAAACAGGAGGAGAGGAGGAGGAAAATCTAAAAACTAATTATTTAATTACCACCAATTTTTCACAGAAATTAATTTCAAAATATTTTGATATTGACCTTTACCATTGATTTTATGTGTCTATGAGACATGTTTACATACATGGTCTAAAAATAAAATAAAAATTACTCAGAAGGAAATATGAGGTTTTGTGTTAAATGAGCACAAGCTACACTATATACCAAATATAAAGAAAACCTTCAATATAGGATGACATCAAAGAAAACTGAAATAAAAATATGGATGTATCCAATGACCACAACAAAGGTTAATATGTCCTCATTCCATGCACTCCACTTAATATACTTGCTAGGCTTACCATTTTATCATTATATCCTTGTAATTTTGGAAGAAATTTAGGAAAAATGCTGAGAATTTTGGAGACTTACTTTAAAAAATTAATGTGAGTGTTTTATGAAAACATGTATAATGCTTAGGTAGACATGGGTTACAATCTGCATCATTAAGGGAAATGTCTCTAAAAATAAAATTATAGATATGATTGAGTATTTAGGACCAATTAAAAAGTTTATTCCGATTTCCCTGTGCTTTTTGTTTGGGAAACTGGCCACTGAACTTCTGAGAAGCTCCAAGTACTTGCTTTTATTTCATTAAAACAAACAAACAAACAAACAACAACAACAACAAAAAAAAAACATTTGTGGGGGCAGAGGCAAATGTGGAGAGGACCCATATTTCTCTCTGATCTTCTCCTACAACCCTCAAACTAATTAGCAAATCCAGCCTCTGAATTAGTTCTGGAGCAGTGGAATCCATGAATATTGGGAGTGCAACAAATTACCAACAGAGGATAATTTCAAATATCGCCAGAAAAGATCTGTTTTAATCTGGCATGGAGGGAGATGGGCCAAGTGCAAGCAGGCTGAGCACAGACGCCAGTGTGCCATTGCAGACCCAAAGTGATGGGAACTCCACATGGTGGAGAATCTACAGGGAGGAATGTATAGTAGCGTTGGCCACTCTGCCCTGGCTGCAAGCCAATAGATCAGCAGAGAAGTTAGAAAACATCCAACACAAACACAAAAGGTAAATAGTGAACTCTGAAATGCCAGAATCTCATGGGACCTGGCCATGTCCACCCAGGACTTTATCAGAGATGCTCATAATTTTGACTAAGCTCTCTATATATTTGAGAAATGAGGTCTTTATGAGAGATATTTGCTTTAAATATTGTTTTCCAACCTTTTTATTCTTTCCTTCTAGTCTGCATTCTATTGATTTTGTTTTTAAAAACCCTTTTCAATTTAATATAATAAAATATCTATTTTACATTTTATAAAGCTCTCTCTGTTGTTTATTCATGAATCTGCAACTTACTTAACTTTGGGTGCTATATAACTTGATGCATATATGTTTAGTATTGACATTACTTCATTATGGAACCTTTTAGCAAAATGTAGTTTCCTTCTTTACCTCTTTTAATTAGGTCTAATTTTTACTTTTGATTTTTCTCAAATAAGTATTGCTACCCCTTCTTTTTTGTTTTGTTATATGAAGTGTAATATATTCTATTCTAGCTCCTTACCTTTGGTCATTTTCCCCTCATTTCTTACCCAGCCTTAATCATTGAATGGGTATTGCCTCAGAAAATTTGAAACCTGAAAAAGACTTTATATTTAAAAGGCCACTACATTTTAGATCTTGATATATACCTTACTGTTGGATGAAGATGGTTCAGAGGGAGAGAATGGGATTCAAGGCTTTGCACACACACACACACACACACACACACACACACACACACACAACAAACAAACAAACAAACAAACAAACAAAAAACCAAACATGTTTGTTTCAGCCCTTTTTGTAGTGGTTAGAAACTGGACACTGAGTGGATGCCCATCAGTTGGAGAATGGCTGAATAAGTTATGATATTTGAATGTTATGGAATTATTGTTCTGTAAGAAACAACCAGCAGGATGATTTCAGAGACACCTGGAGAGATTTACATGAAATCATGCTGAGTGAAATGAGCAGACCCAAGAGATTATACATGGCAACAACAAGACTATTTGATGATCAGTTCTGATGAATGTGGCTCTCTTCAACAAAGAGATGATTCAAATCAGTTCCACTTGTTCAGTGATGAAGAAAGCCATCTACACCCAGAGATAAAACCATGAGAACTGAGTGTAGACCACATGACATTCTCATTCTCTCTGTTATTGTTTGCTTGAATCTTATTTTCTTTCACAGTTTTTTCCTTCCTTCTTGATCTAATTTTTCTAATGCAGTAAGATACCGGTATAAATATGCACACATATATTGGATTTAACATATATTTTAACATATTTAACATGTATTGGGCTACCTGCCATATAGGGGAGAGGATGGGGAGAGTAGGAGGAGAAAATTTGGAATAGATGGTTTTTTAAAGGTCAATGTTGAAAAATTACCCATGCATATATTATGTAAATAAAAAACTTTAATAAAAACAAAACAAAACAATCTTGAGTCAGATAAATCATAGAAATTTCTGTTTTCTTGAAACCTAAGGATTTTTTTCTAAGATCAAAGGAACTTTCTAATCAAAACTAGAATTTCTTTAATACATTTATCTTAAATAGTGAATATCAGATATATAATAATAAACCAATTCCAAGTGAGCAGAGGAATAGAATGGAAAATATTGCCAAATGTTGGCAAGATTCATTCCAAATTCCACCTTTGTGCTGGCTAGGGACTTCTGGAGATTCAGAGTCAGGATTCACACTCAGTTCCCATGGTCTTCTCTCTGGGTGTAGATGGCTTTCTACATCACTGAACAAGTGGAACTGATTTGAACCATCTCTTTGTTGAAGAGAGCCACATTCATCAGAATTGATCATCAAATAATCTTGTTGTTGCCATGTATAATCTCTTGGTTCTGCTCATTTCACTCAGCATCATTTCATGTAAGTCTCTCCAGGTGTCTCTGAAATCATCCTGCTGGTTGTTTCTTACAGAACAATAATATTCCATAACATTCAAATATCATAAGATTCAGAATGCAAGTATGGTCCTCTTATACAATTGAATCTGTCCACTATTTTGTCCTATGACTAATCCTTTCAATTCCAGAAAAAAATCTTACCTGTAATGAATGAATAACATCTATCCTTAAATAAATTTCCAGGACTCCCATACTATTGAATATCTGGGCTTTCAATAAAGTATTTGGGTGATATTTGTTAAAACAACATCACTGTGATAATGATTTGTAAAACTGGGACCCACATAAGGGCATATAATCCTACATATGGGAGATCCGAAAAGCAAATAATAACAGATCTTATGAATTTGCAGGAGATGTTCTTTTAAATATCACTATCTGATTAAACCAATTGATGCAGGTATTTGAAATGACTTCCATCAGAGCTTTAGCTGTGGATATATAAACTGTCAACAAGTTATTTAGTACCAAAATGAGGAGGATCATAAGAATGCTAATGATATCAATAACACCATGATAAATAAAAATTAACAGGCATTTATATATATATATGTATATACATATCTATCTATCTATCTATCTATCTATAGATATATATCTATATATATATAATTTTTATGCATACAGAATCTTTGTTATACATAATCTTATTTGCTCCTGTGCCTATGTATTCATGTGTAATCTTTTTTGGTGTGTTTTTTCTTCTGAAATTGATTACTCACTTGAGTAAACATTTATTGAGTGAATTCTATGTGCTACACACTGTTCAAATGCTTAAAAATATCATCTCATTGGATACAAAACCCTGAGAGTTAGGTGCTACTATTATCATCAGTTTACATTTGAAGAAATTAAAGGAGGCAAGATTAGGTGACTTGCCCAGAATCACTCAGCTCTAAATGATGGAAGCCAAAGTTGAATGCAGATCATTCTGACTATAGGTCTATGTACTGTACCACCTAGATGCATAGTAGTGAACACTCTGGATTTTAAATCAGAAAACTGATAAATGTGAGGATGAACAGAGCCTGGTGGGAAGTAAGGTGGACATGACCTCTAATTTTATCAGTGGAAGAAACTCCTAGAATAGACTTCTTCCATTGATGGACACTGGAAGCACTTTGTGACTCTGTGAGAGCACTAAGACATTACATAACTTGCTCAGAGTCACACAACCAGACTCTTTTATTGATATGGGCTAGAACTTGAAACAAGGTGCTAATGCTTATGCACTTAGTTCACACCTTTAAAGGAGTTCATACTTTTAAAGGAGTTCACACCTTTAAAGGAATTCACAAATTAGAGAGAGCATATATAAGAAGAAGCCCACTAAAAGACAAGCCCACTCAGACCTTCAGGAGATTCACAAGTCAGAAACCCACAATCCCACTCCCTGGGAGAAGGAGTCAAGATTCATTCCAATTCTACCTTTGCGCTGGCCAGGGACTTCTGGACATTCAGAGCCAGGATTCACAAATCGAGGCGATTCACAAGTAGGGAAGAAAGAAGGAAGACAGAGAAGTGGTGGCAAGAGAACACTGAAAACAAGGTCCGAAAGGCCTCCAGAAAACTAGCTGAGCCCCAAGAGAAGGAGATGAGATTTAGAAAGAGACAGTAAAGGATTTGGACTTTAACTCCTGGCTGCATTTGGAATTACTGAACTGAACTGAAAGGAAAACGGCCTCCAGAAGCTCCCCAAGAAACCTGCACCCAGAGAACATTATACTTTAGAGAATATTACATTTTATAGCTAAGGAACTGGATTCAAATCTTTCTGACTCCAAATTTACTCTTTTATCCACTATGTCAATATCACCAATACCATTACCATGACAATTTATCACTATCTTTGTTGTCTTTATGAAAATCATATATATATATATATATATATATATATATATATATATATATATATATATATATATATGTATGTGTGTGTATGTACTTGTAGACTTTTAAACATATGAAGTATTTTATTTCATTATATTACTAATATTAGGGGTTTTTGTAAGTCAGTTATTGTTATGTCCTACTCTTTGTGACATCATTTGGAGTTTTCTTGGCAAAGATTCTGAAGTGGTTTGTCATTTCCTTCTGAAGCTTATTTTAAAGGTGAGGAAACTGAGACGCATAGGATTAAGTGATTTTCTCAGGATTTCACAGACAATAAGTTCAAATTTGAACTCAGGAAGATAACTCCAGGACTGGTGCTTTATCCTCTGTACCACCTAGTTGCCCTCCAAATGTGAGTATGATTCAATAATTCGAAATTTCACTTCACTTACACGATTTTGTTCTGTAAAATATTAGTTTGTATCCTCTCACATTTTTGGCACATGGACTCCCCTCATTTAGAGTGAAGCAAACTTCAAACTTAATGGTTTGAAGAAAGGCTGGGCAGAATTGCCAGTCAGTTTCTTACCTTCTTTCCTTCTTTCTTTCTCTATTCTTTTCTTTTTTAGAACATAATTCCTCTTTAAACTTAAGTGGTGTGGCCAAGATAATTATGGCCACAGCTTAAGCCACCCCAGCCAACCACTACTGTGATTACTGACTCCCCTTAATTATAAGACATATCTTTGTTTAATATTCAGTCACTAAGTAAATAAATACGTATCATGTACCCACTATGTACCAGACATTATGTTAAGTGATAGAAAAACAAAGGAAGTAAGAAAAAAAAACAATAATAACAACTAAAAAAACTTCTCATGTTCTCAAGGAGTTCATAGTCTAATGGAGGAGAAAATGAACCAATAATGATACATACACTGCAAATAGAAAATCAACAGAGTAATTGAATCTATAAGGAAAGGCTTCCTTCAGATTATCAGTTTTATTTGAAGGATTTGAAGGAAATCAGGTAAGCGAGGAGGCAGAGATGAGGAGGAAGAGTATTCCAAACATAGGAGACAGCAAGAAAAAATGCTCAGAATTTGGAGATCGAATGTCTTATTCAAAGAACAGGCAAGAGACCATTGTCACTGGAAAAGGAAATATATAGGGATAGGTATGGTTTAAGAACAATGGAAAAGTAGGAACAGTAGCAGATCTGAGGGGTTTTGAATAACAGAGGGCTATATATTTGATCCTGGAAGTGAGCAAGAACCATTGAAATTTACTGAATAGTGCTGGAAGTGCCTACACTTTTGAAGATCACTTTTACCAATGAGTTGAACATGAAATGGTGTGTGGAGAGACTTGTGACCTAATCACACTAACCAAACTTTTTACATAAGGAATATATCTCTTTATAGTCATGAATAGCTGATTAATGGATATGTCTTGAAAGAACTTAAATTTGCTTCTATTTTAGTTTCTTCATTGACTCATCTTAATTTATATCCAATTACTGGTGAATATAGCTTAACAATTTAATAAAGATGGATATAAGGCATAAATATGTGACATCACTGCTGTAGGAAATTCTCCTGTAAGGAAAATCCCATTACGATTCAGGTCAGTACCCTTTCTGTAACTTGTCCTGGCTTTCAGCATGACTTGCCCTGTCACATATTCAGTGTTCATCAAAAGCAGAACCATATATACCATAATTTACCCAACCATTCTCCAACTGATGGGCATCCATTCATTTTCCAGTTTCTAGCCACTACAAAAAGGGGCTGCCACAAACATTTTGGCACATACAGGTCCCTTTCCCTTCTTTAGTATTTGAGGGAAGAATTTCTGAGGAAAAATAATGAGATTGAGTTGCTTACAGGTCATTAAGTCTGAAATGTCAAAGAGAAATTTTATTCTCAGGAACAGCAAGTGAGAAACTAGGCTTGGATATGTAGATGTTTAAGATATTGGTTTGTGAGTCATCTGGGTAGAGAGGATGATTGAACCAATGTAAGATGATGAAAGGTAAGAAAAAGAAGGAAACACTTATTAAGCACCTGTGATGGGTCAGGCAGTGTGTTATATGTTTATAAATCTAATCTCATTTAATCCTCACAACAACCCTGGAAAGTTGGTTTTATTATTATCTTCATTTTGCAATAGAAGAAATTGTGGTAAACAGAGATTGTAGAAAATATCTGAAATCAGATTTGAATTTAGGTTTTCTTGGCCACAGGCCTGGAATTCTATCTACTATACTATTTTACCACTTAGGAAGAGGAAAGGAGTGTGTGTGTGTGTGTGTGTGTATTAGAAAGAGAAAGAGACAGAGACAGAGACAGAGACAGAGAGACAGAGAGGAGGGAGAGAGATAGAGAGAGAGACAGAGAGGGAGAAGACAGCAGAGAGGACAGTGGAGAGCCTGAGAGGAGAGTCAGGACAAATACCCTTAGGGATATACCCATTTAATGTGAATGACATGGATGATGATTCAGCAAAGAATACAGAAGACTAATCAAAAAGGCAGATAGGAGAACCAAGTGACACTAATGTTATCAGAAACAGAAATGAGAGAACAGCAGCAATATGAAATTTGTAACAGTGATAAATATTGTCTACAAGTCAACAAGTATGAATATTGAGAAAAAAACAACAACTAGATTTGCCAATTAGATCATTGGTGAAGTTTGTAAGAGTAGTTTCATTAAAAGATGTCTCTATTTTTTTGGACTAAACTCCTTTATTTGTTATTTAAATGAAGGAATTGTGCTATATGATCTTTCACATTCCTTTGATTACTCAATTCATAATCGTCTCATGCTAAAAATAATGGCAAGCATAAAAAGCACAACTGTCATTTTCATTATATACTATTACAGTGTTTTTCAAAATGGATGAATATAGAATGATTCACTGTTAAGTGGGGAAAAAATCTGAGTTACAAAATGACTGCAATTATCAAATCAAAACAGTATTTTATTTGCAAAGAAATAATTTCCAAGCTTATGTAACTATTCTTCTCACTTAGATTTTCAGATACATAAAGATAAAAAAATGTGATAGCATTCTCTTATCTCCACCAAAGGGATTAGTATAATGTATTACCCACAATAGACACTCCATAAAATTTCTCGATTTACTGAATTATTATTCTGCAAATCCAGATTTTAGTTGTCCTGCCAGGATTTCCTTTTACAGTAAAAGCTGCTTTTGGATTTTCATGCATTTATATAAGATTGACTTTCACCATGCTTCCTTCTATTAGCTCTATAAAACCTTGGACAAATTCCCTATATTTTCTGACCCTCAGTTTCTTCAATTGTAAAATGTTCATGTTAATACTTATCTGTCTCATGAGACATGACGTTTTTAATATGCTAAATTACATGGAAATGTGTTATTATCATAACTATGTCATTCCATATGTATTTCTTCCTGCCCCTTGACATTACTGTTCTATCTTTTATAACTAGTCTCTTAGCAGTTCCAAATTAAGAAGACATTAGGAGATTTAGTAGGGCATAATGGCTAGGTTGCTTGATTTGTAATTGAAAATATCTAGATCTGAATCCTTATTCAAACTTTTACTGGCTGTGAGACTCTAAGAAACTTATTTCTATGTGCCTCTCTTTCCTCATCTATAAAATTATAGAGGGGCATCTAGGTGGCACAGTGGATAGAGAACCAGTCCTGAATTCAGGAGGACCTGAGTTCAAATCTGGTCTCAGACACTTAACACTTCTTAGCTGTGTGACCCTGGGCAAGTCACTTAACCCCAGCCTCAGGAAAATAAATAAATAAAATAAAATAAATAAACAAACAAACAAATAAATAAATAAACAATAAATAAAATTATAGGATTGGGCTCAGTGATGTCCAAAGTCTTTACTAGGTATAAGTCTATGATTTAGGATTATTTGCTATGTATCATCATGATCTATTTCCAAAAACTGTTTTTTGGATAACTGGCAGTGTAACAGTCTGGTAAAACCACTATTTTGAAAAACTCATCTTGATTAGCTTGGAAGTTTTCATTGCAACATTTTCAGAATCATTGTTCAGAATTATTTAGTTACCAAATAGGGACAATGTAAGTCATGAGTTATAAGAACATGGATTTAGCTCGACCCTCTCATTTTATAGAAGAGGAAAAGGCGGCTTGACTCTAAATAAAGTGTTGAAGATCTTTTAGATAGAGGAACTGAGTTATGATTCTGGTTCTGCTTCTCTGCCAATGAATCCAATGTTTTTCTTTTTACCAAACTGTCTGGAGAATGGAAAAGCAAAGTATAAAATAAAATCAAGTATGACATTGTCAAAAAAGAGTAAAAATTATAAGCTAACATTTTAGGGAACTTTGAATTCTTTCCATTTCCTCACATCTCTCCTAACTCCAATCTAACCACCATAGAGGTACCAATGTTGTTTTACCCCCTTAAACCTTGATGTGACCAGCTTGAAACAAGGTACTGAGTGGAATTGAGGCGGCAATGGTTAAATCTAATTAGCATCGGTTTAATCCAACAACAAATAATGGTTTCCTAGTGATGAAGTGATTGGTGTGTACTCAGGGCAGCATATAAGCAAGAAGCTCTCAGGGCCAAGGAGGACTTTGGGAGATTCAGAGTCAAGATTCATTCCAACTTCCACCTTCGTGATGGCTGGAGACATTGGGAGGATGAGAGGCTGAAGCTGACTGGAGAGATTCAGAGGGAGCTCTAGGAACCAAGGAAAGAAATAGGCCTCTATTAATGCTAACCAGGCTCTGGAAAAGATTCAGGGCTTTGAAGGACACAATAAAGGATCTGGACTTTAACTCCTGGCTGCATTTGGGACTGTTGAACTGAACTGAAACTAAGGCTGCCTCCAGAAGCTCCCCAAGAAATCTGCTCCCAGAAAACTATTATAATTTAGAGAAAAGAACATTATAGAAATAACAAGCCATTTCAGTATCCTTGCCAAGAAAATCCCATTGTCTATATGGTCCAGAGGTTTATAAAGAGTTGTATATGACTAAATAACAAATTCTTATTCTTGATACTTTGACATATTTGGTTTTTTTATTTGTTTGTTTGTTTGTTTGTTTTTTATTTTGGTCTAGCATTTCTTTAGGATATTTCTACCTACCTACCTACTTATCTATCTGGTGGTAGACTCTAGGTCAAAGTGTATGGACATTTTACTATCTTTTTTACAATTTGAAATTACTTTTCAGGATGGTTGGAACCATTCACAGCTCTATGAGCAATGCATTAGTCTTTTTATAATTCTATAATTTCTCAAATACTGACTAACTCTTGTGCCATCTCTAAAGCTATCTAGGCTTGAGGAGAGAACCTGGTTTATTTTAATTGTATTTCTCTTATCATTAGTGAATTGAAACATCTTTTTTTTTACTTGCTGTAACAGTTTTTAATTTTTCTGAGAACTGATTGTTCAAATGCTTTGAACACTTTTTTATTAAAAATATTGTTTGTTCAAAGCCAGAGAAAATCCTCTTTTAAGAATATTTCTCTAATTAGTACTTTCTTTCATTTCATTAGTTGTTGCTGTTGCCGAAGAATTCATCCCCAATTATCAAACCCTTAGTGTCTCTGCCCTGACCTCAAAAGCTGTTCTTCTGAGATCACATTTTGTCCATTTTCAGGGTCACATTAATAGTCTTTTAAGAATTTTAGAGCCTGCCACCAGTCGAACTTCATTGTCATAACCTTTGAGAACATAGGAATGATTTTGGAAATGATTCATAGGAAGGATGAGATATAATGGATGAATAGTCAGATGAATAGTCAGAATGTTCTATCCATGTTCTCAAGTTGTCGGGAGAAAGTAAGGGAGGCAATAAGAAAATTGGAGAGCTCTGCTGTGGTGAACTTAGGTAAGGAAATGAATGAATCACAGGATTGTATAAGTACATAAAATTGGATTACATTCTGGAGGAAATAGTGAGACATAGCACTTATTTGCAAATGGAAGTAACATGGTCACACCAAGGTTTAAAGGGGTAAAATAACATTGGGTTAGATTGGAGTTAGGAGAGATGTGAGGAAATGGAAAGAATTCAAAGCTTATTGCAATAGTCTAGGTGAGGGATAATATGGATCTGAGCTAGGCTAAGGGCATGTGGGTGTAAAGAAGGATAAATGTAGCCTGCTGTTGTCTCCAGATCCTGCCAATAGCTCTCTGGGAGGAGATGTGCTGTGTCAACTCAAATCTCTCGGACAGATTCTTCTCCCTGAAGAGAACCGTTGTCTCCAGACAGTTGCCGTTAACTGTCATCCAGAGAAGTGACTTCCCTTCCTGCAGAGAGCCGCGTCAAGCCTAATGTAGCACAGAGACTTCTCTTTCTGGAGTGCTGTCCTCTTTTATCCTCCCAGAGAATGGGCGTGGGATAATGCAAGGGCTTCTGGGAAGAACCACTTCAAACAATGAACTTGCTCCTCCCAAGCATGCAAGCTCTTCCTTAGGAATTCACAAGTCAAACTACCAGGAAAGGCCTGAACTAGAGAATTGTTAAGTACCGACTTAGCACTTAGTAAGAACTTAACAGATAAATATCTGATGGATGTTGTAAAAATTTGATACGGAGCATTCAATAGCTGATTCAAAATTAACAGAATGCAGGGAAGTGAGAGCAAAAGTATGACTGAGTTTACCAGCCTAAATGACTAAAAATTGCATGGTGTTTTCAACAGTATTTGGGAAGTTTGGAAGAAGCAAGGATTTTCCTATGATTTTCATAGTAGATAGGGGGATAAATTCAAGGTAGAATATATCCATTTTCAGATGCCTATAAGATATCCAGTTGAACATGTTCAAATGTCCAGCATTGGATTGTTGATTAAAGTTCAGAGATCAGGAGAGATTTGAGACTTGGTATAGCAATCCAAAGAGCATCTTCATAGAGATGCAAATTCTGTCCATGAAATCCACTGATTTTTCCAAGAGGTAGGATGTTGACAAAATATAGAAGAATAATCAAGACAGAATCTTGGTAATACAATGAAGGGAAATGATGTGAATGATGATCCATGAGAGGAGAGAAAGAAGGAGCAGCTACATGGGCAGGAGGAGATCAAAGAGAAAGTATGTCCATGTGCAGTATTTGGGCAGCACAAGAAAATGATGTTGAGAGATCAAGAAAATAAGGATTTAGAAGAAGCTCATTTTAATTGAGTCATATGATTAAAAGACAGTTGTCAATGTTGATGAGAGGAGAGAAAATGGAGGCATGAAGTCTAGACTGTTTGAATTCCTTTTGACAAGTGATATTCTTTCTAAGTGACATTCTTCACGTCAAAAATTCACAATTTTTGACATAGCAATGTCAAGTAGAAGCAAGGATCCCATTTGAATAATGTGCCATAAATTTGGAATGAGCGAAGTCAGTTTAATTGTATGACTGCTTCCAATGACTTTCATCACTTGTAATAAAGACTGAAAAAATTAATATTGAAGGCTACTCATGGAAGGCATGGATATCATATAGACAAGAGTTAGGGTAAGGCAGTACAACAATAATTTCTGGATTAGAAGTTAGTGAAATATCAATTTGGCTACCAATGATATCAAGAGTAGATATGGGAGAAGTTGAAAGCTTAACCATATAGATGAGTTAGGAGGAGAAAATTGGAATAGGGAGTCCACATATAAGACCTTAAAATAAGGAATGATTTTTTTTTTTATCTTAGTACTGGAAAGGATGACAGTAGCTAATTAGTATAATCCATGTTTAAAAAAAAAAAAACAATTACCTCCCATCAAAGTATATTCCAACTTGTGTTTGTCTTCCAATCAATGTTTACAGACCTTCGATAACTGATAGCCATTCGTTCCACAAATAGATTGATTCCATCTTTCATTGTCAGGAAATTTTTTGGGAGATGACGTTTAAATTTGTCTCTTTGTAGCTTCTGTTTTTTTCTTTCCTCTTCAGTTTCATCTCTGGGATCAAACAACCCATCAAATTCATCTACATGACAGCCTTTTCCATACTTGAAGATAGCTAGGGTTCAATAGATAGCTTTGGATATGGTTTTGGGAAAATTATACCTAAGATGTTTACTTAGCTGTGTGGCCTTGACCTTGCCACTTGGCCTTTATCAGACTCAATGACTTCTTACTGTATAGGGTTAATCATAGCACCTACAACAGGGTTGTTGTTAGAATCAAATGAGTTAACACATATAAAACACATTGCAAAGCTAAAAACACGAGATAAAGGACTGCTGCCACTGTTAGCTGTCAAGTGCCTGGCTTGGTTCCTTCAGGAATGGTCAGGTGTGAATGTGCAAAGAATAAACAGATGGAAAATAAATGTGTTCAGGGCATGGAAATGCAAATTTCTGGATTCCAAAAGTGGTGAAATTCTAGATGATTTTTGTTTGATGATGTATGGAAGATGACAAAATGCAACTTAATTATGTAAAAGAGAAAACTGAGACCTAGAAAAAAGATGTGCGTTCCCAAAAGTTCATACTGTGAGACAATGACAGAGCTGGGATTCCAAGTTAGGCCCTCTGAAGCTGTGCTTCATACTCCTCCAACTGTGCCAGGCTATCCTTAAACAGAAAATAAAACCAGATTTTAACAGTTTCTATCTCCCTCCCTCCAGACTATTCTATCCAAATAGTCATGCATTAATTAAAGTGTTCCTTTCTTGATGGAAATCACTGTCCTGAATCCAATTGCGGAGTGACTCATAGCTTCTCATTCACACTCACACAGGAGGGAAGAGATATATTCGTTGAAACTTTGTCATCTTTTTATTCCTTTCTGTTGGAATTTTCCGGCCTTAATTAATGTCACTTAATGTGAAATATTATTCTATATTCCAGATAGCTATGGTAAATTATTTCCTTGTAAACCATGTTGACTTTTCATGAGTTGTTTTTACAGTAAGTACTATCTAAATTGTTGGGGAAAAAAAATCAATCATTTACAATAATAACCAATAGGCGGTTTACAACCTGCATTATATCATTGTTTATGTCTGACACCAATAGCTGAAGCTATTACTTTGAATTTTATCTTCTGAAGGGAATTAAAAAATTCCAAGTTGCCTTCTGTTTCTTTTCAAAGATCTGAAAAAAAGATGTACTTTTAGGGAGCTTTCAGAACCTTTGTCTAGGGATAAAAATTCACTTTCGGGAAAATCGATTAAGTCTAGAATGTCATAAAGCAAAAATCTAATTTGAATATAATTGAATGGGCAGCATATACAAGAAGTACATTAAATAGCCCAGTCTTCAACTTTGCAAGTACATAGTATAAAAAAGATATACTTGACATGACAAGTCATTTCCATTATAGATTTTCCAATTACTTTGGATTGTGAATACTAGGAGAACTTTATTTTAAAATAACTGGTATCATTTTATCACCCTATTTCCACAACATATCGCATTTCTGACAAGCAGAGGTATTTTTAGTAAAATATGTCCCCATAAGCAAAATGCCTTAGATACTTTCACCAACTAGAAGCTTAGTTGCAAGTTCATTGAACTTTGAAAGTGAGCGTGCTTTAGGAGGCTTGAGTTAAGTTCCAATATTCTGTCATTACAGCTGTGTGACCTTGAGCAATCCAGTTCAACTAGGGAAAATTTGTTTCTCCTGTGAAGAGTATTAATTACCCCAAATTCAATTTGTCATAGCCATCACGAAGGTATAGAGCAGTGGTCCTCAAACTTTTTAAATAGCGGGCCCGTTCACTGTCCCTCAGACTGTGGGAGGGCCAGACTATAGTAAAAACAGAAGCTCACTCTGTCTCCACCCATCAGCCCATTGGCCATAACCCTGCGGGCCACATAAATGTCCTCAGTGGGCCTCATCTGGCCTGTGAACCATAGTTTGAGAACCCCTGCTATAGAGATTACCAAAAAGATATGATAAGAGATTTGCAGGAAGCTGAGATGCTAAGAGAAAGAGGTCAGGAAGAGATCTATGAGAGAGAGCCCAAGCAAAGGCACAAAAGAGGGAGGGATGTGGCAAGATTAGAGAATAGTCATAGGCTAGAGCATAAAGTACATGAATGGAAATTTAGAGAATTATCTTCTAAAACTCGATTAGAGTCAGATGATGACTTTAGACACTATATTGGAGATTTTTATTTTAGATAGAAAAGAATGAAATAAAGGGAATAAAATGGTTAGATTTCTGCATTAGGGGAAAAAAGATGGAGAGAAGTGACTAACCGAGAGTCTGTTGTTCAAAGATAATGAGGGTTTGAGTCTCAGTGGTGGCCATGTAAGGGAGGTGAAGACAACGTATGTTAGATGCATTTTGGAGGTTGAATCAACAATACTTAGAAACTGTTTACAGAGGAGGAGGAGAAGAAAGTTTGTGGAGGACTTGAGTATGGAGTGAAAAGTAATTAGTTGTGTTTTGTACATACTAAGTTTAAATTGTGCCAAAGACATTAAGTTGGATATGCCCAACATACAACTGGATATATATATATATATATATATATATAAATTCATCTCAGAAGAGAAATAAAAAAATACATACACACACACACAAATACACACAGAGATAAAGAGGAATATAGAAATATAGAGACAGACAGACCCCCAGACAGAGACAGAAGCAAGAGAGAAACAGAGGGACAGAGAGAGAGAGATAGGAAGAAAAAGAGAGACACAGAGACAGAAAGAAAGAGACAGACAAAAACAGACAGAAACAGACAGACAGAGACAGAGAGAGAGACAGGCACAGAGAGAAACAAAGGGATAGGGAGAGAAAGAAACAGAGAGACACAAAGAGATAGAGACAGAGACAAAGACAAAGAAACAAAGACAGAGACAGAGAGCAAAACAGAGACAGAGAAAAGGGGGAGATAATTTGACAGCTATTAAGGAATTTTAATTTAATCCATGAAAAATTATGAAAAAAAAAGATAATAACAAGGAGAAAATGAAGTTTCAAACACAGCTTTTAGATTATTTTTAGTTGAAGCTTAGGATATGAATGATAACTGGAAAAAAACGAGATTAAAAGATACTTATTAAACATGTAGAAAGTGAAGTTTATTTTGAGAAGAATTTCCTGAGAGCTCAAGGCCAGAGCATGGCCAAGAAGAGCAGGTACAATAGTACAAAAAGCTGCTGCTTCTTATTGTTTGTCCTTAATTCTCCATGAGGACCATGACATCAGGGAGGTGACACCATGATATACAACTGCATTGGATTTGAGTGAGGCAGGGTTGTGCAAGATTGCCTGACTCACTTTCTCCTTCAAGCCATCTGGGCCGGAGACAGATATAGATCAGGAGGAATGGTGATGCCCTGGATGCAGTGGGAGACATTGACCTTAAAAATTCCACCAATCACATCTTTAGCAGGACTCAGGCACTGAGGCACTGTCCATTCAGTGATTAAGGCTAGTAGTACCTATAGCAGAGAAGTCAAGAAGGAAGACATCCTTCAAATAGAGTTTTGATTTTGATATTCAGCAATGAATATATCTAGTGGTTATATTAGAGGGAGCAATTCAAGTTGAATAGTAAAATTAGAAGCCAGATTGAGAAATAAATTGGAGAAAAGGAAAGGCAGACAACTGTAAATGTCTTTTTTTTTCCTTTAAGGGGTTTAACAGTGAAAAGAAAGACAAATTGGCTGGATCTGGCACCATATTTTATGGGGAGGGTGGGAGAGGAGAGGGAAAAAGAAGTCAAAGATGACAGGAAGGTTTAGTGAATGGAAGCCATGTTTTTATCATAGGCCTCAGGTCCTCATTGCTGCTTTCTTGATTTTGTCCCAAGACTCAATCTCAAGGAATCTCCTTTTCCTAAGTCCCAGAAATGCTTCCCCAAAACATACTTGCTCCTAGGGATAATCATCCTAGCATTCATTGGATTTATGCTGATCCTTTCTTGCTCACTGCCACAATCTGGGATACCTCCTGGTCAGCACT
This sequence comes from Sminthopsis crassicaudata, assembly GCF_048593235.1. Taxonomy (NCBI): domain Eukaryota; kingdom Metazoa; phylum Chordata; class Mammalia; order Dasyuromorphia; family Dasyuridae; genus Sminthopsis; species Sminthopsis crassicaudata. Next base: position 18,013,711 of record NC_133618.1, on the reverse strand, counting down.
ACCAAGCCTGACTTCTGAAAATATTAAGGGGGTCTTTCAATCTTCCCTCACTCAGCTGTTCTGTCAGCTGTGTCCCAGATGACAATTCCGTCTTATGATACAATAAAGCACCTACTATTTTCAATTGGAGAAAATGAAAAAAAAAAGGGGGGGGAATTAAAATAAGTAGAAAGGAAACAGATGAATTACCCAAAAGTAATTTGTATATTCATTTGCAAAATTGGAAACTAATTAAAATATCTAAGACTTTGACAAATAAAATAGAAATAAAAAAATAAGGCTAAAAAGTTTGTGAGACAGAAGTTCCTGAAATGAAATTTCTTGAAACTTAATCAACTTTGCTCAGGGTTGACTGTTAATTCAATGGAGGAGGCTTAAAGGTTTTTAGACTCTACTCATGGCAAACCTCAGTCTGCAGAGTCTTCTCTGAGGTCTTCTCAAGTTGTTTTAGGGAGGGCCACTGCTTTCCTCGATTGTTTTTATTGTGCTATGTTCAATTCATGGCAATTTTCTATCTTTTTGTGGAAGAAATCTGAAAAGATGGGAATTTCTGCTCTGTACCATCCTCCCTGAATGTCCCCTAAGCATAAAATGTATCAAAGAACTGAGTTTTGTAGGAATCTGCACAATCCAACCTAACTAGGGAATTAGGATAAGAAACTGAGCAGCTATCATCATTGGGATTTCATCTCTATTATTTATTTGCTTAATAATCGAATCACACTAAACTCAAACATGTATATATGTGTGTTGTTTTTCAGTTGTTTTGGTCATGTCATACCTGACTCTTTGGGACCCCATCTGAGGATCTTTTGTGGCAGATACTAGAGTGGTTTGCCATTTCTTTCTCCACCTCAATATACAGTTAAATAAAAACTAAAGCAAATAGGGTTAAGTGACTTGCCCAGGGTTGCACAGCCAGTAAGCCTCTGAGGCCATATTTGAACTGAAGAAAATAAGTCTTCCTGATTCTACTCTATGTACTGAACTACTTCATTGTGTATGTGTGTATATGTGTGCATATATGTCTATATAAAATATATACAATATAAATTTTGAAAATATATAAATATTGAAATAAGTGGATCAAGTGATATAGTCTTCCCTTCCTTTTTTTAAATAAATGGCATATGTTAAAAGAAAAAAAAAAACTTATTTGATGACTAACATCCCTTAATCAAACATTTTTCTTCTTATATTCCATAATTTATTTAAATAACTCATAATAGTGGAATTGTGAAGACCGAGTTAGCACCCTGGATGCCTTAGAATCAGCTGGAAGTCAGGATAAGCAAAAGTCCTTGGTCTTTATTCTTGATCTTTAGGGGTAGAATTGAAGGGGATGAACACAGGATCTCCACAACCTTCCTTCGCTTTGGCTACTGCCAGAGTGACTCTGGCTTGTTTTCTCCACCCCCCTAATCCTTCCTACAATTATCTGTATACATCAAAAGATGGAGCCAGAACAGAATGCTGGGAAGGGCCATTTTCCAAGCATATGCTAATAGAGTATTGTCCAATTGGTAATTGTCCAATTGGTAGTGTTCACTTGTCTGATTTCAGTGCATCTACTCAAGAGTTTCAGCCCTTTACATGGAACCCAATCATTGTTGACCAGAAGAAATCTTAAAAAAACAAAAAAAAAAAAAAAATCACAACTTTTGTTTTTTTTTATCTCTTAATCTTGTGGTAGGCTTTGTTTAGTTTTTATTTTTAAATTTTAGAAAATAAATATTGGTTATAATTTCTATTTTCTAAAATATGTTACATACCAATTAGATGTAATAAAATCCACTGGAGTAGAAAGCTGAAAGCTGGAATTTACCAGCACATCTATAAGGATTTTTATGAATTTAAACAAGACTCTTCATCTGTCTGAGTATCCCAGTGGTCCTCAAATTTCCCAGTTCACTGTCCCTTTGACTGTTGGAGGGCCGGACTATAGTAAAAACAAAAGCTCATACTCTGTCTCCGCCCCTCAGCCCATTTGCCATAACCTGGCTGGCCTCATAAACTCCCTCAAGCAGGCCCCAGGGCCGTAGTTTGAGAAGCCTCTAAACTCATCATAAGTTTTTTTTTTTGACAAAATGAGGGAATTGGACCATAAGATACCTTATGATCATTTCATGAAAGAGGTGGCTATTTGAAATGGCCTATAAAAAGATTAGTGGGAATTTTACATGCAGAAAGGGAAAATGGATGATATTATAGGCAGAGGGTATAGAACTTTGAAATTTCATTCTTATTTTATCCCTTTGATTCAATGGGGAGACTTATTTGGTTTCAATATAAAGTATATTGAGCAATGCAATAGGGAAAAGTTGGATGACAGCAGATTAGGGAAAGTCCAGTATATTAGGCAATGAAGCTGGGACTTGCCTCACTAGGCTATAAAAAGTCACCAGGGATTTACAAGTCAAGTTACTAGACCTGATAAGTGATTGGATGTGAGGCCATGATATTGGAAAAATGCAGCATGGAATCTCTCTTTTGGACAAATATGGGAATCTTTAACAGGGGTAACATACAATTAATTATAAGCAAAGTTATTGGGCAGGGTTATTCAGTCTTATGATACAATAAAGCATCTACTATTTTCATTTGGAGAAAATGAAAAAAAAAGGAATTAAAATAAATAGAAGGGAAACAGATGAATTACCCAAAAGTAATTTGTATATTCATTTGCAAAATTGAAAACTAATTAAAATATCTAATACTTTTAAAAAATAAAATAGAAACAGAAATAAGGAAAACAGCAAATGAATATCTTACAGATCATATTACAAAGGGTTTAGAGCAAATCATAATAAATTTACAAAAGGAGAACAATAATTGAGATGGCTTTGAAACAATTTGTTTATTACATAATTAAGAAACAAATGTTAGTTACAAAATACTTTCAGTAATAGAAAAAAAGGCATTCTCCCAAATTATTTTCAAGTAATTATTGTAACCACTATTATTCTGATAAAAATGGGGAAGATTGGGAAGTCCAAATTATATTAAAAAATCTACTGCCCAGAATTTTTTTAGATCTCTATCTCTGTCTCTCATTCTGTCTGTCTCTTTGAGATGATTCCTTTCTCTCTCTTTAATCATGCTTAATAATCCTAGAAAACATATGGAGTCTTTTTTTCAAAATTATCTTTTCAAATCCTTAAAATAAAGGTGATCACCAAGAAGATCAATTATGTTAAAATACAGTCATCCAAGTTTTTAGTTAAATAGTTCATTAATTCTAATAAAATATCCATTTACATAATAATATTCTTCAGTTATACTGTGAGAAAAAATTCTGTAAAATATATTGAAGAATATAAAACCATATACATAAAAATATTCAACACCAGCAAAGTGAATTTACTGCAGGAATAAAGCATGGATCAGCATTAAGGATATGATTTGTATAATTAATCATATAAAGAACAAAACCAACAATAGCAAACACAAATATGTCATTATATTTTGAAAAAAAAGTCTTTTTCAATTTAAAGCTTTTATTCATTTTAAAAATCCAAAGAGCATGAATATAAGAACAAATTAGTATTTCCTGTTGTTCCATTTTGACCAGAATACTCCACTTCAAAATGACTAATACCAAGATTCACTTGCACAAGATAACTTCAGTTGTTTGTCAAGGTGAAGTGTTAGGATTACTATATTTATTGCATATTTTATGATTTTTATGTATTTTATGTATTACTATATTTATTGTATATTTTATACATATTTTACTATATATATATTATATTTATATTTATACATATATATTTATACATATATTTCCATTTTATTTATTTATTTATTATTTTTATTTTATACATATATTTATATTTATGCGTTTATACATATATTTATATTTATCCATATTACTATATTTATACATATTATATATACTATATTTATGTTTATATTTATTATATTTATACATACTTATATGTATAAATTATACATACTTATATTTATATTTACTATATTTATACATTTTGTATATTTTATACATATTTTACTATATTTATTGTATATTTTATACATATTTTATATTTTATGTATTACTATATTTATTGTATATTTTATACATATTTTACTATATATATATTATATTTATATTTATACATATATATTTATATATTTATACATATATTTCCATTTTATTTATTTATTTATTATTTTTATTTTATACATATATTTATATTTATGCGTTTATACATATATTTATATTTATCCATATTACTATATTTATACATATTATATATACTATATTTATGTTTATATTTACTATATTTATACATACTTATATGTATAAATTATACATACTTATATTTATATTTACTATATTTATACATTTTGTATATTTTATACATATTTTACTATATTTATTGTATATTTTATACATATTTTATATTTTATGTATTACTATATTTATTGTATATTTTATACATATTTTACTATATATATATATTATATTTATATTTATACATATATATTTATATATTTATACATATATTTCCATTTTATTTATTTATTTATTATTTTTATTTTATACATATATTTATATTTATGCGTTTATACATATATTTATATTTATCCATATTACTATATTTATACATATTATATATACTATATTTATGTTTATATTTACTATATTTATACATACTTATATGTATAAATTATACATACTTATATTTATATTTACTATATTTATACATTTTGTATATTTTATACATATTTTACTATATTTATTGTATATTTTATACATATTTTATATTTTATGTATTACTATATTTATTGTATATTTTATACATATTTTACTATATGTATACATATTATTATATTTATATTTATACATATATTTATACACATATTTATATTTTTATTTATTTAATTTATTTATTATATTTATTTTATACATATATTTATATGTTTATACATATATTTATATTCATACACATTACTATATTTATACATATTGTATATATACTGTATTTATGTTTATATTCACTATATTTATACATTTTATATGTATAAATTATACATATTTATATTTATATTTACTATATTTATACATATTTTACTATATTTATTATATATTTTATACATATTTTATATTTTATGTATTTTATGTATTACTATATTTATTGTATATTTTATGATTACAATAAGAGTTTTGTACAGAGAAAGATTATCCCATGCTTCCTTACCCATCTTCCACTATGGCTCTCAGACTGCATTGCAGTCCAACAAAGCTGCTATATCATTGCTAGTGACTAAACTCTGTCAACCTCAGCCCTGTAGGAGGCTCTGTGCAGAGCCAAACAGCTGTATTAGAATATGGTTACTATCATTATTAATTTTAGTAAATTTATATATTTTTAAATCATTTCCCATGTATAGCACTGCATTACCACTTTATTAGGTTCCATTTTTTAATGTGTTACGAGTGAAATTTTTGATGATAATATCATTTTCACCATAAGTTTTGTGGTTTTTAATTTTTCAATTTTGCATAGCCCGGTCATTTTTAGCAAGACATGTCACATTATAGCAGAATTGATTAAATGTAAAACTAAGAACTAAACAGTTTCAATGGAGAATCACTGGAAACTTTCACAATGAATTTACAGGTAATGTAAAGATGCCATCTTTCTTTACTGCTTGTTGATTCATTTGTGCATTCATCCATTCGTTTATGTGTTTGCTTGCTTTTTTTTAAACAAAGAAGTCAGAGAATTGACATGAATAAATAAAAGACAAAATTATTCTTGTCAGAAGACAACATGAATATCTAATTTGAAACTCTAGACAATCAGTAAAGAATCAAATCAAGATGATTAATAACATCAGTAGGCGGCAGGATAGAACATAAATATAAAAAAAATAATCAGTATTTTTGTGTGTTATTGACATAATTCAGCCAGCATTAACAAAAAGTGATTTCATTCAACCTAAGAATTATATAGCATATTTGGAGATGATTCTAGCATTGTCTCACAGTATGAACTTTTGGAAACTCACATCTTTTTTCTAGGTCTCAGTTTTCTTTTTTACATGATTAAGTTGTATTTTGTCATCTTCTGTACAGATACACCTAGAAAACCCTGTATAAATAAATGAAAATTCAATTAATTAATTATATAAATTAATATCCCTGTCTGGACTTCCCAAATATAATAGAAATATTGATGTTGTCTAAATCAACATACACATTAGTGTTATTCAAAACAAATTGGATAAGAATTTAAAATGTAACACTGTCTCCCCTGGCCCCCAATGACCTGAATATCAGATGTTTTATTTCTTATCTCTCCTTGGAGATTTTTTGGTACCCTTAAGGATTATGGGAGTGGCTATAATCTGGGCCCTTTGCCAATGGCTTAGGCCTCCTCCAATATTGTTCCCTCAAGAATAAGAGTTGGTACCATGTGTCCCAGTTCCATTTAATTACTAACAGTAAGATTAATTTTTTACAAAATAAAATAATATTTACTTCAAAATCCCTGTAGAGCAGAGTCCCAGTTCCAAAACTAAACTTTCTTGAAGGTTCAAGTGCTAGGGTCCCTGACTTCTCTGCACTTCCCTGATGAACTGACTGTAATAATACACTGGGAATCCTGGCTCCAAGATTTCCATGGCTCAGAGTCTAGCATCTGATGGGATTCCCTGAAAGATAGCTAAAACTGCGGAGAAATTAAACAGAAAAGAACTCAAAACTCCCAAAGATAGTTCTAGGGCAAAAGTATATGTAGGAAAGTATCCTCTTCTCCCAGTTCTGATTATAGTTCTTATGTTGTGGGATATTCATTTTGAATTCAGCAGGAAAAAAAAATCACACAGACAAAAGAATAATTAGCCCTAACTAGAAAAAAAGTGTAACCTTTCCAGCAAGCTAAGGAGCTACTCTTAGTGAATATTGAGAAAGGTGGTGCCTTCACATTATTAGGTGATCTGGTCATATTATGAGTCCACTACAGAAACAAAAATAATTCCTTTAATAGGAAAAAAAAAGAAACATGTTTAAAGATCAACAATTTAAAAGAAAGAGGAAGTGAACTTAGCTTTACTAAATTCCAATCTACAATATAAATGGGAATTACAATATAATGTAATTTGCAATTGCAAAAATATTATATGTGCTAGTTTCTTTAACATAAAATAAATCTACAGAGAAGTCTATATGTGGAAGAGCTTGTAGGAAAACAACACAGTAACCCAGTGTTCAATAAACTGTAGCATGCTACAGGAGGAAGGATTTTGAATTTCCATGAAAACATTTGGACATAATTGGAAGGCCATACAGATCAATATTTTATATAACTCATCACTTTAAACTATAAAAGAACACATGATCTAACTATAAAATTCAAGTCCATTAAAAAAGAGAGAAGACTAGATGAAAGTACCTTTTGAAGCTATGGATAGGGTTAGAACTCACTAAAGACAGAGAATGTGATTACCAAAGATATAAATAAACAATTTCAGTTATGGCTTGTCAGGGTTACTTGAAGGAATCTTAACCCAGGTATTCCTGACTATAAACTCATCACTTCACATTATCTTATTGCTTCCACGCATAAAGAACAAGAAGATAGGAGAATTTCATGAAATCTCTACAACCTTACAGGAACTCATACAGATTAAAGAAAGCAAAATCAGGAAAGTAATATGCAGAATGCCCACTGTTTTGTAAATGAAGATGGTATTACCAGAATTAAATTAAGGCTAAATTAAATTGCCTATGTTGTTTGTAAATGATTGATACAAAAGTGTGAGGGCAACTAACTATGAAATACTTCCTTTCTTGGATATTTGGATATATATATATATATATATATATATATATATATATATATATATATATATTTGTTGTTGTTTCAGGTCAGTCTCTCTCTCTCTCTCTCTCTCTCTCTCTCTCTCTCTCTCTCCTCTCTCTCTTTTTTTCTTATTTCTCTCTCTCTTTCTCTCTCTCTCTCCTCTCTCTCTTTCTTTCTTATTTCTCTCTCTCTCTCTCTCTCTCTCTCTCTCTCTCTCTCTCTCTCTTCTCTGTCTCTCTCTCTGTCTCTCTCTCTGTCTCTCTCTCTGTCTCTCTCTCTCTGTCTCTCTCTCTCTCTCTCTCCTCTCTCTCTTTCTTTCTTATTTCTATCTCTCTTTATAACTCTTTTTCTCTGTCTTTCTGTCTCTCTGCCTCTTCCTCTGCCTCTGTCTCTGTATCTGTCTCTTTCTCTCTCTCTCTGTATGTGTGTGTTTAATAGAAAATTATGAGATAATTTTATAGAAAAGATTAAGACATCAAAATCTAAATCCTTCAAGAAGCCATTTAAACTGCTAGATTCATATTCCAAAGACATCCAATAAAAGGGGAAAGAATCTATGTGTATAAAAAATATTTATAGCAGATTTTTTGTGATGTCTAAGAACTGAAAATCTGCCCATCAATTGAGAAATGACTAAACAAGCCAGTATGTGATTGTAATGAGATATTATTGTGCTATGAAAATGATCAACAGGATGATTTCAGGAAAAAAAAAACCTGGAAAGATTTATGCACTGATCCATGATGAAGTGAACAAAATCAGGAGAATGTTGTGTACAGTAACAGCAATATTGTTCTAAGAAGAACTGTGAATCATAGCTATTCTGAATAATACAATGATCCTAGAAAATCCTAATGATGAAGTAAACTATCAGCCTCCAGAGAAAGAACTGTTATTGTTTGAATACAGGCTGAAGTGTGCTATTTTTTTTTTCTTTCATTTGAGTCTTCTTGTACAAAATGACTAATATGGAAACATTTTACTTATTTGCACATGTATAACATATTTGTTTTACCATGTCAGAGAGGCGGATAAAAAAGGAGGGAAGGATAGAATTTGAATAATAATGTAACAAAAAGACATTTAAATAACTAGATTATTATCATTTGGATTTAATAATGATAAAATTTTAAATTAGCAAGTATTTAGTAGTAATTAAACTCATGAAAATGACACACTAGTCAGAAAACAAGTTTGTTTTTTTTTAAAGAATTCATGAAATCATTCTAAATTATGTCAATCCCTTCAACTAACTGGATTTTAGGTGGTATAATAAATAAGAGATGAGAAAAATTGTTGTCAACAGAAGTGGGATGATTGTTTTCCTTGTCATAAGTAATTATGTCCTCAAAGAAGCTGCAATTATTGAAGTTCCTTAACTGGCTTTATAGGAAAAAGTTAACAAGTTATCCCTGTTATCACTAACAATGTTAGGCAAATTTCAAGAAAGCAAACCGGGAGCACACAGAAATATCTAGAAAGAGGCAGAAAGGACATTAAGCTTTAGATCCTGGAAAATGTGGGTTCAAGTCTCACTTCAGACACACACTGGCTATATTTGTAACACTGGGTCAGTCACTTAACACTCTGTGTTCTATCAACCAACAAGCTGTAATCAATAAATATTTTTTAAAAAGACAACTATGTGCCATGCACTATGGTTGCTAAGTATTAGGGATACAAAAAAGGCCTCAAGGATGTTACAATCTAATTTCTAGAACTGAAGTGAAGGGATTACTATTCATTCGTAAAGAAATAATCCTTACTCAAGGGTTCCCTGTGTTAAAAACTAAAATACATAAATAAAACAAGCAAATTGCTCCTACAGGAGCTAGCTACACTAGCTCAGATTCTGTGGCTATAGGTAGACTCTGTTTGAACTACTGTTGCTGTACTTCTTTTGGATCTCATCTTCTAAAGATCATAAGGCAAACATTTGATCTGTTGTATTCTTAATTTTATTACATCTAGCATCAGGGAAAAAAGAAAGAAAAAAAAAAGAAAGAACAAGAGAAAGAAAGAACAAGAGAAAAAAGAAAAAGAAAGAAAATCAAGAAAAAAGGAAGGAAGGAAAGAAAAAAGGGAATGAAAAAGAGGGAGGAAAGAAGGAAGGAAGGAGGAAAGAAGGGAAGAAAGAAAAAAAAAAAAAAGAACTAATTTTCCAATCAAAACCTAGGTGCCCTGAGTTCCCTGAGGTTGGAGAGATATGATGCAGAAAAACCCACTTGACTGCAAGTGAGGAGAATTATGGAAGAGGCTCATCAAATAAGTTCTTTTTATCCCTGAGGCGATTGGTGTTAAATGACTTGCCCAGGGTCACACAGCTAGAAAGTGTTAAGTGTCTGAGGACAGATTCAGGGCTGGTGCTCTATCCATTGCTCTACCTGGTTGCCCCTGATCAAGTAAATTCTTACATCACTTCAATTAATTTGATGAATTAAGTGGGAGGTGAGGTGTTATTTGGGGCTTTTGAGAGCACTTACATAGGTCATTCCCACTGGCCCTTTGTTGAGGGGATTAAAGATTTGTATTAATGACCCCTTGAAAGAGATTGTCTGAACCCAAACTTGTTGGCTCAGAATTTTTCTATGATACAAAATCTATTATAATAGATATCCTCTTGGCTACTAAAGAGAAAAGCTACTTGTAGTCACACATGGCCCCTTTTTACTCTATGGCCTTTGCAGAGTTACATAGGTGACAGAATTACTCCATCCCAAGGACTATTAATAAAGCCCTTGGAACAGAGACATAAAGACACCGTGTGTGCTTGCCCATGGGTTGTTTGAATAGATTCCTGGATAATCTTTGGTTCTTGACTTAAGTTATGAAGCAAAAATTGCATAATCTTTCAACCTCATAAAAATTGAGAAAAATGTGGCCACTTAAATATTTGATGAGATATATGCATTTATATTGATTCCCACTCATGTCTGGAATTGTTTCCCTCCTCATCTCAAACTCATGGCTTCCCTGGTTTCCTTCAAATCACAGTTAAAATTCCCCCTTATGTAAGAAACCTTTTCCAATCTCTTCACCATCTTACTTTCTCCTTTATTTCTTCCAAGTTACTTTGCATATAGTTTTCTTATATACAAAGTATATCATTTGTATAATATACAAATATTATATGTATACAAATGTATATAATCATTTACATATTGAGTTCCTTGACGGCAGTCATTATTTTTGCCTTTGTGTCCCTAATGCTTACTTAGTATAGTATACAATATAGTAGGTGCTTCATTTGTACTTGTTGACTGGATCTACCATGAAAATTTGCCTTGAGACTGTGTAAGATTTTTCTTTCTAGAATCTACATGGTCAAACATTGGAGAAAATCATCATCTATATATAGAACAGTAATTTTCCTAAACCATATGATCTTATTATCTAGAATTCTATCAATAGATGTGGAATTGGGGATTGTCTTTTTTGAACATTGCTAGATTTAGGATTTTGGAGGCATAGTCTATTACTCAGAGAGGGAGCTATAGCCCAGATAGTCTGATTTTTTTTGAAGAAAAGAGCATCAAAATACAAAGTAAGGAATCCAATATAATAGAGTTACATGACAGATCTAATGAGAATGCTTTGACTGAATAACAATCCTAAGTGCATTGACCTTTTTGGAGCCTTTGACAGCGTTGATCATCCTTTTTTTTTTCTTTTATATTCTTCTGTTTCTAGATTTTTAGGAAACTGCTTTTCTTCCACTTTTCCTTTTACCCATCAGACCACTTCTCAGTTGTCTCTGATGGATCATTATTCAGATAATTCATTCTAATGAAGGTATTCCTTAGAGTTCTCTCTTGGGCTTTCTTCTCTCTCTGTACCTCTTCCCTTATTGATCTCATTGGCTCCCATGAATTTATTTATCATCTCTGTACTAATGATTCTCAGGTCTAATTATGCATTCTTAACTTCTCTGTTGACCTCCAGTCATCCTTCTCCAACTACCTGTCCCACATCTCTAACTGGATGGCCAATAAACATCTTATATTTAATTATTCATTAAATCTCCCTAAAACTTTTCTAGCATTTTTTTTTATTTTTCTCAAAGGTACCTCCAACCTTCCAATCTCCTAGATGTGTGATCTATATGTCACTCTTGACTCTTCACTATCTCTTACTCCAATTTCCAATCTATTGGCAAGGCCTAACAATTTCATCTCTGCAACATGTCTCACATATACTCCCCTTCTCTCTTCTGACACTGCCATCACCCTACTGCAGTCCCTCACCACTGCATGATTAGATTATTGCAATAGATGCTGTTGGGTTTGTCTGCCTCAATTCTCTCCCTACTCCAGTCCATCCTCTATTTAGTCTCCTCGTGAATTTCCTAAAGCCCTAGTCTGACCCTGTCATCTCTATACTCAAGTAATTCCAAATAACTCCAAATGGATCTCCCTTACCTCCAGCATCAAAAACATCATCTTCTAATATTCAAAGCCTTTCTTAACTCAGTCTCCCTCTGGCACCTTTTTAATCTTATGCATTAACCGCCCCTCCCTATTCTTTAATTTAGTTACACTGCTGCCTTTTTATTCCTTCAACATGGTGTTCTATTTCTTAACTGAACATTTTTTCTGTCTGTCCCCTAATGCCTAGAATGCTCTACTTGCTCATCTCTACCTCCTGGATCCCATGGATTCCTTCAGGATCCAGCTAAATTTCTACCTTCGCAATCTATCTTATTTCTAGTTCCTTCCCTTTGTTAACTATTTATTCTGCATAATGCTTATTTGTACATTTTGAAGGCTTTTCTTTTTTTTCTCTCCCAGTAGAGTGTGATCCTTTTGAGGACAGAGGCTGTCTTTTGCTTTCGATCATATTCCCAAAACTTAGAAAATTGTCTGGCTTAAAGTAAGCATTTAAAAAATGCTTGTTGACTTTTATAGTGACTTTAGTACTTTAGAACTCTCCAGGAAAGTAGGAGCTTAGAAAATACAGGGAGAAATATATTGTCATTTACATAAATTTAAAAATAAATGGATATTCACTAAAAAGAGGGGAAAGAAGCAATGAATGAACATAAAAATGCTCAAATTTCTAATCATCTGAAAAATACAAATATGAGGATCTTTGAAATATCACCCCATAGGTCATAGACTGAGAGCTGGAAGTGATCTGAGAGGCTGGGTGACTGGGCAATTGATCATATTACCAAAAGTATTGGGGAAGTTCAGAAGAATAGAGAATTTTGAGAAAAAAATAATAATTTTTCATTTGGATATGCTACTTTTGTGAGGCATCCAGTTTGAAGTGTCCAAAAAGTAGTTAATATTGTGAGACTGGAGCTCAGAAGACAGATTAGGGCTGGATCTAAACATATAAGAATCTTCTACAGATAACTGAATTTGAGGAAGCTAATAAAATCACTGTGGAATAGTAAAAAGGAAAAAAAAATCTAAGAGGGTCCAGTAAAGAATTTTAAAGGAAATAAAAAATTAGTGGATATGACATGGATGAAAGATCAGACTGGATTGTGGGAAGGGATCATCCAACAAATAGGAGAATCAGGAGACAAATGAAAATCTAGAGAGGTCAGAAATCTAATAGATGATTGGCAGGGTAAAATACAGCAGAGAAATCAATTTTGAGAAAATCAATTTTGAGAAAAGATTATGAGATTTAGCAGTTAAAGATTACTAGTAACTGGAGAGAGCAGTTTCAGTTGAAAGATGAGACTGGGAGTCAGAATTCACATAGCTCAAAGAGTAAAATGAAAGAAAGATCAAGCACCAAGTATATGGTTGATTTTGTTCATCATTTCCATTTTGTCTGACTTTTAATGTCAGATTTAGGATTTTCTTGACAAAGATACTGTAGAGATTTAACATTTTCTTCTCCAGATCATTTTAGAGATAAGGAAACTGAGGCATACAAGGTTAAGTGACTTGCCTAGTAGGACAGAGCTAGTAAGCATCTGAGGTCAAATTTCAACTTGCCTCATCCTGACTTCTGGTCCAATTCTCTATCCACTTTGACATTTAGCTTCAGAAAGTTTTAATTTATTTTTTTTTAAGTTTAGTTGAAAAGAGAAGGGCAGGCAAGGAAAAGAATGTAGATATCAGATAAGGATCCAGGGGATATTTATCTTTTGTACTATTTAGTCAAAGTTAGTCAACTTTCAAACATCACATGGCTTAGGAGAATTCAGCAGTTTCTCTATCATTAGTAGCAAGATAAGAATTTCTATGTGATGAATATCCATTTAGTTTTAGTGATTTTTGAGAATAATGCCCACTGATTCAGTCACTGCACTTTCTTCAGTGCAATAAGTGAATTATTAGCATTTTTGAGTTATGTGACTGTGGAGCTGCGTTTTTTGTATTGATTGTCTAAATTATTCAATGTGGAAATTATAAATGAATTCCCACATCAGTATTCCCCTCACTTTAAATGAAACTTTTATTGATGGGTTGTTTATTTGGCCAAAGTTACCTAGTCCCTCTGAATCAGTCCACTCTCCTTTGAAACAACAACAAAAGTCAAGTTCAACAAAACCAGCTGACAAAATAACAGGTTAAGCAGCATCCTGCAATTTTCCAGTTCTTGCTCCAGAAGAGAAGTCAAGTGAAGCAGATCTGTGTAAAGTCTTTTTTTTTTTTTAATTAAAGCTTTTTATTTACAGAGCATATGCATGGTAATTTTTCAACATTGACCTTTGCAAAACTTTCTGATCCAAATTTTCCCCTCCTTCCTCCTACCCTCTCCCCTATATGGCAGGTAGTCCAATACATTAAATATGTTAAAATATATGTTAAATCTAATATAGGTATACATATTTCTAGAGTTATCTTGATGCACAAGAAAAATCAGATCAAGAAGGAAGGAAAAAAAAAACCCTGTGAAACAAAACAAAATGCAAGCAAACAACAATAGAGTGAGAATGCTGTATTGTGGTCCACACTAAGTTCCCATGTTCCTCTCTCTGGATGTAGATGGCTCTCTTCATCACTGAACAAGTGGAACTGGTTTGAATCATCTCATTGTTGAAGAGAGTCACGTCCATCAGAATTGATCACGATGTAATCTTGCTGTTGCCGTGTATAATGATCTCCTGGATCTGCTCATTTCACTTAACATCAGTTCATCTCTCCAGGTCTCTCTGAAATCATCCTACTGGTTGTTTATTACAGAATAATAATATTCCATAACATTCATATATCATAACTTATTCAGCCATTCTCCAACTGATGGGAATCCATTCAGTTATCAATTTTTAGCCACTACAAAAAGGCTACCACAAACATTTTTTGGTGCAAAGTCTTGAATCTCATTCTCTCCTTCTGAGCTATCTGCATCCAGCAGCAAGATGTAGATCAAGGTCTCTGGAGATGATCTCAAATGTAGTGGCCTTTTAAATATAAAGTCTTTCCCAAGTTTCCAATTTTCTGAGGCAATACCCATTCAAAGATTAAGGCTGGGTAAGAATGAGGGGGAAATGGACACATGTAAGGAGCTAAAGTAGAATCTATTGTGCTTCATCTAATGAAGCAAGAAGGGATAGCAATCCTGATTTGAAAGGAAGCAAAAGTAAAAATTAGACCTAATTAAAGTAGGTAAAGAAGGAAACTATATCTTGATAAAAGGTTCCATAAATAATGAAGTAATATCAGTATTAAGCATATACGTGTCAAGTGATATAGCACCTAAAATTAAGTAAGTTGCCGATTCTTGACTAAACAACAGTTAGAGAATATTATAAGGCGTAAAATAGATACTTTTTAATCATGTTAAACTAAAAAGGTTTTATTAAAACAAAATCAATGCAACCCAGAACTAGAAGGAAAGAAATAGGTTGGGAAACAATCTTTACACCAAATGTTTTTGATAAAGACCTCATTTTTCAAATATATAGAGAACTTAGTCAAAGTTATAAGAATACAAGTAATCCCCAAATAATAAATTGTTAAAGAATATTGACAGATACTTTTTAGATGAAGAAATTAAAGCTATCTCTAGTCATATGGAAAATTGATCTAAATCACTATTAATTAAAAAAAATAAAACTCAAATTAAAACAACTCTGAGATACTATCTCCCACCTACCAGTTTGGCTAAGGACAAAGAAGGTTCAAAATAGAAAATGATAAATGTTGGAGAAAGTTTGGGAAAATTGGGACAATAGTGATTGGTGAAATAATGAATTGACCTAACCATTCTGGAGAGCAATTTGGAAATATGTCCAACAGGCAACTAAACTGTGCCCACCTTTTGATCCAATAATATCTTTACTTGTTCTATATTTCAAAGAAATCATATAAAAGAGGAAAGGAACTATATGTGCAAAAATATTTATAGTAATCATTTTCACATAACTAAAGTATTGGAAATTGAGAGAAAGCCCACCAATTGAGGAACAGCTGAATAAGCTGTGATACATGAATGTAGTGGAACACTATTGTGCAATAAGAGATGATGAACAGAGAAATTTCAGGGGAGAAATCCTGGAAAGACTTGTATAAACTGGTACTAAGTGAAATAAGCCAAACTAGGAAAACAGTACATAGTACAAGCAACATTGTGTGATGATCAACTATGAATGACTCAGCTCTTCCTAACAACAAAGTAATTCAAGACAAGTACACAGGACTCATGAAAGAAAATGCTATCCACATCCAGATAAAGAATTGATGGATTCTAAATGAATATTGAAGCACTTTTTTTTCCACTTGATTTATTCTTTTTTATGTCTTTTTTTTCTTTTTATCTAATTCTTTTTTCAGAACTATTACTAATATGGAAAGATGTTGTACATGGTACAAATGTATACATTTTATCAAATTGCCTACCATTTTTGGGAGGAGAAGAGGAGAGGGAGAAGAATTTGAAACTCAAAATCTTATAAAAATGAATTCTAAAATTATCTTGACATTAAGTAGGGTGAAAATTTAAGATGACATAAAAAAGAGGAGAAATGTTTCACCTTATCTTTTTACTAGGACAAAGAGTGGCTATTCTAATGAACCACAAAGCAATTGCTTTTTGAAATTATTTTAATTTTTGTTACTAGAATTACTTTTTTTTTTTTTTTTTTTTTGCTGAGGCATTTATAATTGACTTGCCCAAGGTCACACAGCTAGGAAGTGTTAAGTGTCTGAGACCAGATTTGAACTCATATTATCCTGACTTCAGGGCTTGTGTTTTATCCACATGCTACCTAGCTGCCCACTGTAATTACTTCTTAAGAGAAAACCTTGGAAACATTCCTGGAAAAATTCTCTAGAAGTGTATCAGCTTAAGTTGACATAATCAATGATATTTCCAATAGCCTGAAAACACAGATACTAATCAATATCAAAATCTTAGAATTTGAGGTTGGTTACTTACTACTTTCCATTATATTTCTCAAGTTCACCTCTTCCATCTTTATTCCCAATGATGTGGTTACCACTTAGTTATAATAACAACTTTTTTTTTTTTTTTTTTGGAGGCTGGGGTTAAGTGACTTGCCCAGGGTCACACAGCTAGGAAGTGTTAAGTGTCTGAGACCAGATTTGAACTTGGGTCCTCCTGAATTCAGGGCTGGTGCTCTATCCACTGCGCCACCTAGCTGCCTCCCAATAACAACAATAATTAAAAAATAAAATATTTGCCAATTTGGAAGACAGAAATAAGAATAAATATTAAATTTAATAAATAGAAAACAAAGTAGTGATTATGTTTACTCAACAGAAGACAAAAGAAAGAATAATCAAAAAACACAAAAAAGAACATTCTACTCAATAACCTGAATCATATTTTCCTCCTAATGCACATGGTGGAAGAATAGGAAAATTATTTCAGAAATTTAGTGCTAAGGAAAATGGAGTTAAAGTAGGATGACTAGGGAAGTTCAATTACTCAGGGAAAATTCTTAAATCTAGGTGGTAGGGTTAATGTTAGTGCCTGTACTATGTTTCACATATTCTTTTAATTAGAAAGATGAGTTCAAATCCAACCTCCTAGATTTCTACTAGCTCTGTGTCCATGAGTAGTCACTTGATCTCTATCTGCTTCAGTTCCCTCATCTGTAAAAATAATAATAACAATAAATCTATCTCCAAGAGACCTTGTCAGGACAAAATATGACAATTTTTTGAATCACTTTGCAAAACTTAAAACTATTTTAAAAAATCTTTTGAGAAACAACTACTGCCTTAAGTCTAAAATCTACCAAGTCAATCAGGTCTGTTCTCTATGGATGATAAGTTGTTAGTCATATTACCAATAGAGTGATGAATTGTTTCATCCTGTAAAATCATAAAGCTATAGAATATAATAAAGGCCAATCCCTTATAGGGATTGTCTTCACTCTAATATAATGATAGAGCAATGCAGCCAGTATTTCAAGGAGAAAAATTCTATTTTTCTAGTCTGATCCAATCAAAACTATATTATCTTCTATATATATATATATAATTATATTATATATAATATATATAATTATATATATATATATATATATATATATATATATATATATATATATATATATATATATATATATATATATAATTATATTATATATATATATATATAGCTCCAAAAGAGTAGAAGACTGCCTGAATCTCTGTTTCTTCCTGTCTGGCCAAAGAGGGTAGTAAAACTGTAATAAATATTTCTTCTTACAGCGTATAGATGATACGAGGGAGAACAAGAGCAATGATCTCCTCATATGAGAATTCAGTTCCTTCCAGTGTATCCCTAGCAATTGAAAAACCTATTTGTCTTTAGGTACTTCTCTTAGTTTGTTTAGCTTAAAATAATTGCTCTTATATTCTATTTCGTCTCTGTTCTGATTTATTCAAGAACAATTCCATTTCCAACTTTTCTTTTAAATATATACGTATATATGTATACATATGTATGCATATAGTATTAAATATTTCCCAATTATATATAAAAATATCATTTTTAAAAGTGTGAAATTATTTCCCTCCTTCCCAATTCTTTCCCCTTTTGAGAAGATAAACAATTTATCAATTATACCTGAGCAGTGATTTAAAGCATGTCCATATTAAGCAAGTTGTGAAAGAAAACAAAATAAAATAATAAAAAGTTTAAAAAAGTCTATTTCACTTTACATTCAGAGTTCATTAGTTCCCTAATCAAAGGTCCTTCAGAATTGTTTTGATCATTGTCTTGGTATGGTGTCAGCTGGTGTCTTAGAGTAGTTTTAGTTTACATTTCTCTAATTAGGAATGATTATATTATTTTTATGTGATTATTGATAGCTTCGCTTTTTTTTATTCTGAAAAATTTCTGTTCTTATTTTTGATCATTTATCAACTGGGGAATAGTTTTTTTTTATATTTTTTATCTAATTCTGAATATATATGAGAAATGAGGTCATCATCAGATAAATTTGCTTTAACTACCCCTGCCTTGACTTTTGTGTTTACCTTCTTATATTGGCTGCATTAGCTTTGTTTGTGCATTTAAAAATATTATGTAATCAGAATTCTCCATTGTACTTCTCTTAATACTATGTATCTCATTTGTTTATTTTTTTATTTATGCATAGCTATGCTATCAACTAATTTTTAAATTAGATTCTTTAGGATGTTCTAAGGTTGCTTTCATATTCAAAGGAGAGTTTTTGTTTCTGCATTGCTGAATTTTATTCAGTATTTTTTTTTTCTTTTCTTATTGCTATCATTAAAAATTCCACTGGAGGGAGCCAAGATGGCGGAGAGGAAACACACGACTCAGTGAACGTCCTCACTCCCTCACAACCAATTAGATAAATTAAGTCTCAAAATTAGCTCAGGACTGATAGATACCACAAGGACTGGAAGCACGACTTACCAGCTGAAGAGAATCTGGAGTTTCAACAGGAAAGGTCAGTTCTCAGGGGAGGAATAAGAAAGACCAGCACAGACGGTGGGGTAGGGGCACACTGCGCCCATTGCGCTGGGAAGGGCTCTGGGATCAGAGAAGCCACTGAGGTAAAGGAATCTGGCACAGGCTGTTAGCTCTTCTCTGCTAATTATTTAGCAGTTCAGAAGAGAAAGCCAAAATATTTTAAAACTCAGATTAAATTTTCCCCGGACCCTGGGGGTGACTCGGCACCAGGGGGTGTGGCCTCAGCTACCTCCTGAGAATAGTTAAGAGACTGACAAGTGGGTGGATACGGCCCAAGGCAACACACACGGCCTAGCTTAGCTGGAGGGAGTGGAACTCAGCTCCAGGAAGTCCCAGAGAAGCGGAACCTTTGAACTAGGGACCGCGGTTTCTGGCAGACACTTCCAGTTTGAGCACAGGGGCTTCTCACGTCACCTGCTGCAGACACCCACTCCCCACCCGGACACATAGCCTGGGCTTCCTGCAGTCTTCACTATTCTACGCCCTCGAAGCACAGCAGTGCTAATCACCTCTGAGGCACTCCCAGGGAGAGGGTGGGGAACTCTCTCCCAGAGCTCTCTCTTAGCTCAGGCTCAGGAGCCGCTGCATCCATCCCGTCTGGGAGGAAGCTGGTAAAGAAGTAAATAATTTCCTACCCCAGAGACAGACCCCAAAAGATTTTTTTCAAGTATGAACAAAAAAGCTAGAAAAACCATAGATTCCTTCTATACAGAGAAAGAGCGGGTGTCCAACCCCGAGGAAGTTGACAGCAGAGAATCAGATAACAACCTAAAGGGGAATGATTCCTGCCCCCCATCACATAACTCTCTCCTAGAAGAAGCTCTTAAGAAATTGAGGGAGATCGAAGAAAAATGGGGCAAGGAAAGGGAAGTTATGATAGAGAATAACAACGTCCTGAAATTGGAGTTGGAAAAAATAAAGAATTCACAGGAGATGCAGGGAAACAAAATTAGTGAATTAGAAAAGGTTAAAAAAACACAGGAAAGTAGGATTTCTGAATTGGAAAAGATAAAAAAGTCTCAAGAAAATAGAATTTCTGAATTGGAAAAAGAAAATAATTCTCAAAAAAAAAAATTAGGGAAATGGAAAAAAACTCAATAGAGCAAAATAATTCATTTAAAAACGAAATTGGGCATTTACAAAAAGAACTAAAAACTGTGAAAGAAGAAAATAACTCCTTAAAAGTCAGGATGGAACAAATAGAAATGAATGATTCACAGAGAACCCAAGAATCAGTCAAACAAAACAAAAAAAATGAGAAGCTGGAGAACAACGTCAAATACTTACTGGGAAAATCTATAGACCTGGAAAATAGATCTAGGAGAGATAATCTGCGGATTATTGGACTTCCAGAAAACTATGACCAAAAAAAGAGCCTAGATTCTATTTTACAGGAAATTATCAAAGAGAACTGTCCAGAGATAATAGAAACAGAAGGGAAAGTAGATGTGGAAAGAATTCATCGAACTCCTTCTGAAATAGACCCTAAAAAAAGAACACCACGGAATATTGTGGCTAAGCTGCAGAATTACCACACAAAGGAGAAAATCCTGCAAGCAGCTAGAAAAAAACAATTTAAATACCAAGGTGCCACAATAAGGGTCACCCAAGATCTGGCTGCCTCCACATTAAAAGATAGAAGGGCCTGGAACCTGATATTCCGAAAGGCAAAAGATCAAGGACTGCAACCAAGAATGAACTACCCAGCTAAGTTTAGCATCTTTTTCCATGGAAGAAGATGGTCATTCAATGAAACAGAGGAATTCTATATGTTTCTAAGAAAAAAACCAGACTTAAACAAAAAATTTGATCTACATCCACAAGACTGAAGAGAAACAGAAAAAGGTACACAGAACCCTTGAGAACTGTAACTTTGTTGTGGGTATATAAAAAATACTCAAGGATAATTTGATTTTACTGATATAAAAGAAAAAAAGGGGGGTGTGGTAAAGGGAAGGAGGTCGGTTCAGAAAAAGGGGAAGGAGTGATAAAAAGAGGGAAACTACATCCCAGGAAGAGACATAGAAAATACACCATATCTGAGGGAACTTAGTGAGGGGGAGAATCATTGTGTGAATCTTACTCTCATCAGAAGAGGCTCAAAGAGTAAATAATTAACATATTTGTTTTTCAGAGAATTTTCTCTCACCTCATTAAAAGGGGGGAGAGGAAAAGGGGAAAGGAAAAGGAGAATAAGTGAAGGGACTTGGAGGGAGGGGGGAGGGATCCTAAAAAAAAAAAAAAAAAAAAAAAAAAAGAGGGAGGGTTGCGCGTCACAAGGGGGGTCTGTAAATTAAATATCGGGGAGGGGGATCAGGGAGGTCAAGGGAAAAAAGTATAATCTGGGGATAATACGATGGCAGGAAATACAGAATTAGTAATTTTAACTGTAAATGTAAATGGGATGAACGATCCCATCAAACGGAGACGGATAGCAGATTGGATCAAAAAGCAGAACCCTACAATATGTTGTCTACAGGAAACACACTTAAAGCAGGGAGATACATACAGAGTAAAGGTAAAAGGTTGGAACAGAGCTTATTATGCTTCAGGTAAAGCCAAAAAAGCAGGGGTAGCTATCCTTATCTCAGATCAAGCAAAAGCAGAAGTAGATCTCGTTAAAAAAGATAAGGAAGGAAACTATATCCTGCTGAAAGGTAGCATAAATAATGAAGCCATATCAATACTAAACATATATGCACCAAGTGGTATAGCATCTAACTTTCTAAAGGAAAAGTTAAGAGAACTGCAAGAAGAAATAGACAGTAAAACTATAATAGTGGGAGATCTCAACCTAGCACTCTCAGATTTAGACAAATCAAACCACAAAACAAACAAGAAAGAAATTAAAAAAGTAAATAGAACATTAGAAAAACTAGGTATGATAGACCTTTGGAGAAAACTGAATGGCAATAGGAAGGAATATACTTTCTTCTCAGCAGTTCATGGATCCTATACAAAAATTGACCATATATTAGGACATAAAGATCTCAAAATTAAATGTAGGAAGGCAGAAATAATAAATGCCTTCTTCTCAGATCACAATGCAATAAAAGCTACATTCAGTAAAAAGTTAGTGGTAAATAGACCAAAAAGTAATTGGAAACTGAATAATCTCATCTTAAAGAATGACTGGGTGAAAGAGCAAATTATAGAAACAATTAACAATTTCACCCAAGATAATGATAATGATGAGACATCATATCAAAATCTTTGGGATGCAGCTAAAGCAGTAATAAGGGGAAATTTTATATCTTTAGAGGCTTATTTGAAGAAAATTGAGAAAGAGAAGATTAACGAATTGGGCTTACAACTTAAAAGGCTAGAAAAAGACCAAATTATAAACCCCCAACCAAAAATTAAACTCGAAATACAAAAATTAAAAGGAGAAATCAATAAAATTGAAAGTAAAAAAACTATTGAATTAATAAATAAAACCAAGAGTTGGTTTTATGAAAAAGCCAATAAAATAGATAAACCTTTGGTAAATTTGATCAAAAAAAAGAAAGAGGAAAATCAAATTGATAGTCTTACAAATGAAAAGGGGGATCTTTCCACCAATGAAGAGGAAATTAGAGAAATAATAAGGAGTTACTTTGCCCAACTTTATGCCAATAAATTTGATAACTTAAGTGAAATGGATGACTTTCTCCAAAAATATAGGCTCCCTAGATTAACAGAGGAGGAGATAAATTGCTTAAATAGTCCCATTTCAGAAAAAGAAATAGAACAAGCTATTAATCAACTCCCCAGGAAAAAATCCCCAGGGCCAGATGGATTCACATGTGAATTCTACCAAACATTTAAAGAACAATTAGCCCCAATGTTATATAAATTATTTGAAAAAATAGGGGATGAAGGAGTCCTACCAAACTCCTTTTATGACACAGACATGGTACTGATACCTAAACCTGGTAGATCGAAAACTGAGAAAGAAAATTATAGACCAATCTCCTTAATGAATATTGATGCTAAAATCTTAAATAAGATATTAGCAAAAAGACTTCAGAAAATCATCTCCAAGATAATACACTATGATCAAGTAGGATTTATTCCAGGAATGCAGGGCTGGTTTAATATTAGGAAAACTATTAATATAATTGACCATATTAATAATCAAATTAATAAGAACCATATGATCATCTCAATAGATGCAGAAAAAGCATTTGACAAAATCCAACATCCATTCCTACTAAAAACTCTTGAGAGTATAGGAATAAATGGATTATTCCTTAGAATAATCAGGAGTATATATTTAAGACCGTCAGTAAGCATAATATGCAATAGAAATAAACTGCAACCTTTCCCTGTAAGATCAGGAGTGAAACAAGGTTGCCCACTATCACCATTACTATTCAATATAGTACTAGAAACGCTAGCCTCGGCAATAAGAGCCGAGAAAGAGATTCAAGGAATTAGAGTAGGAAATGAGGAAATCAAACTATCACTTTTTGCAGATGACATGATGGTATACTTAGAGAACCCCAAAGACTCTGCTAAAAAGCTACTAGAAATAATTCAAAATTTCAGCAAAGTGGCAGGATACAAAATAAATCCACATAAATCCTCGGCATTTTTATATATCACTAACAAAATGCAACAGCAAGAGATACAAAGAGAAATTCCATTCCAAACAAATGTTGAGAGTATAAAATATTTGGGAATCCATCTACCAAAGAAAAGTCAGGAATTATATGAGAAAAATTACAAAACACTTGCCACAAAAATAAAATCAGATTTAAATAATTGGAAAGACATTCAGTGCTCTTGGATAGGCCGAGCGAATATAATAAAGATGACAATACTCCCCAAACTAATCTATTTATTTAGTGCTATACCAATCAAACTCCCAAGAAACTATTTTAATGACCTAGAAAAAATAACAACAAAATTCATATGGAAGAATAAAAGGTCAAGAATTGCAAGGGAACTAATGAAAAAAAACTCAGAGGAAGGTGGTCTAAGTGTACCTGATCTAAAGCTATATTATATAGCAGCAGTCACCAAAACCATTTGGTATTGGCTACAAAATAGACCGGTAGATCAGTGGAACAGATTAGATACAAAGGACAAAAAAGGGTACATCTATAGCAATCTAATCTTTGACAAACCCAAAGATTCCAACATTAGGGATAAAAATTCATTATTCGGAAAAAACTGTTGGGAAAACTGGAAATTAGTATGGCAGAAATTAGATATGGATCCACACTTAACACCATATACCAAGATAAGATCAAAATGGGTCCATGATTTAGGCATAAAGAGGGAGATAATAAATAGATTGGAGGAACAGAGGATAATCTACCTCTCAGACTTGTGGAGGAGGAAGGAATTTATGACCAGAGGAGAACTAGAGATCATTATTGATCACAAAATAGAAGATTTTGATTACATCAAACTAAAAAGTTTCTGTACAAATAATACTAATGCAAACAAGATTAGAAGGGAAATAACAAATTGGGAAAATATTTTTAAAAACAAAGGTTCTGACAAAGGTCTCATTTCCAAAATATATAGAGAACTGACCCAAATTTATAAGAAACCGAACCATTCTCCAATTGATAAATGGTCAAAGGATATGAACAGACAATTCTCAGAGGAAGAAATTGAAACTATATCCACTCACATGAAAGAGTGTTCCAAATCACTACTGATCAGAGAAATGCAAATTAAGACCACTCTGAGATACCACTACACACCTGTCAGATTGGCTAAGATGACAGGAACAAATAATGACAAATGTTGGAGGGGATGTGGGGAAACTGGGACACTGCTACATTGCTGGTGGAGTTGTGAAAGAATCCAGCCATTCTGGAGAGCAATCTGGAATTATGCCCAAAAAGTTATCAAACTGTGCATACCCTTTGACCCAGCAGCGCTACTACTGGGATTATATCCCAAAGAAATACTAAAGAGCGGAAAGAGACATATATGTGCCAAAATGTTTGTGGCAGCTCTTTTTGTTGTAGCTAGAAACTGGAGGATGAATGGATGTCCATCAGTTGGAGAATGGTTGGGTAAATTGTGGTATATGAAGGTTATGGAATATTATTGCTCGGTAAGAAATGACCAGCAGGAGGAATATAGAGAGGCCTGGAGAGACTTAAATCAACTGATGCTGAGTGAAATGAGCAGAACCAGAAGATCACTGTACACTTCAACAACAATGCTGTATGAGGATGTATTCTGATGGAAGTGGAAATCTTCAACATAAAGAAGATCCAACTCACTTCCAGTTGATCAATGATGGACAGAGGTAGCTACACCCAGAGAAGAAACACTGGGAGGGGAATGAAAATTGTTAGCACTAATATCTGTCTGCCCAGGTTGCATGTACCTTCGGAATCTAATGTTTATTGTGCAACAAGAAAGTGATATTCGCACACATGTATTGTACCTAGACTATATTGTAACACATGTAAAATGTATGGTATTGCCTGTCGTCGGGGGGAGGGAATAGAGGGAGGGGGGGTAAATTGGAAAAATGAATACAAGGGATAATATTATAAAATATATATATATATATATATATATATATATATATATAATAAAAAATAAAAAAAAAAAAAAGAAAAAAAAAGAAAAAAAAAAAAAAATTCCACTGGAATTTTAATAGCATTAATGGAATCCTTGTTTCACTTCTTAATGGGGAAGGATTCCAGTTTCTCCCTGGCATATGTAATGTTTGGTTTTAGTTTTAGATAATTACTACTTACCATTTTAAGTGGCCCTTTCTGCCTTTGAACTGTGGCCCAGAAAAAGATGTAGACAATATTAGTGCCAAACAACATCTGCTCCTACTGCCCTCGAGTCCGCTATAATCTCTCTCTGTCCAGTTGTTAGATCTCTTTTGTTCTCTGACTTGGGAGCAAAACTGGTACTTCTGTCTGTACCACCACTATTTCATGCATGTGGACTCCATGGAGGCCATACTCTTATCAGGTATCCATTTCCAGACTCCCAAATTGTTTTGGTCTAGAAGAATGTCTCTTTCTGGACTTTTGTTATGTCTTGATTTACAGAATTAGATCTGAGGCATTATTTTAAAGCTGTTTGGAGGGGGATATTGGAAAGTTTCAACTGAATGCTTTCTCTACTACCTTAACATTAGCTTTTCTCTTTAGTCAATCTTTTCTTCTTTTCCCCTGTCTTTCTGCTTAGAGACAGAAACACCCTTTTCTTCTACAATCCCTGTTTTCTATAGCTAACACCTGTCTGACTTTTCTGCTTCAAATCAGGCTTTCTTGTATTTACTGATTCATTGTCACCTTATAATGAGAAACTAAAAATATCCACCTTTTTATCAGTCAGCACCACCAGCAATCTTTATGGATGTCACATAATCCACAAATAGCACTTTTCTTTACATTGTCTTATTTATCTCCTTCAAAACTCCAAAAACCAGTCAGATGTAAAAAAGTCCATAATGATTTGCAATCATTACCCCAATCAGTGCTTTTGGAGTTGTTTTCAACCAGGAATTCTCATCATAACTCTTAGGGCAGGGTTTTTCCTCAGGCCCACAAAAATGATTCAAGATCTTTTATTTGAATCAATATACTTTTCTGTTCTTTCCACAACTATAATAATACAAAAATGAAAAAAAAATAACTTTCTTAAGTGTGAGCTGTAAACCAAAGTAAATTTTCAAAATTTTTCACATTTTAATTTGGAGTGATATAATGCTAATCATTTGATGACTTCAGATTATAGACAATTGAATAGAGGTTACATGAAAAAGTCACCAGGAAAATGATTGTTCTTTTTATTGTTCTTCTCATATGAGGGACATGAAGTTGGGTTGACTTTATAGCTGTTCATTCTTTCATTGGAAACTGATTTCATAATTAATTTTAATTTAGACCACTAGTAAAATGACTGTCATTGAAGTAGAGTATAAAAGCATAAAAAAGCATAAAAAGTCTGATTTCTATATAGGCACAAAGCCAGGAAAGAGGATGGCCTGCTAGAATGATTTTTGATCTAAGGCTGGAAAAGACTAAAAGGACATTTACTCTAACTTTTTCATCTGGCAGTTTGGGAAACTGAGACCAAAAAGATTTAAGTACTAAAATCATAAGACTAATAACTGACAGAAATTTCCTATTTTTTAAAGCACACTTTATTATCTTTTTTTTTTTTTTATTCAATTTTTGTAGGGACCTCACAAAGTAAAAAAACAAAACAACACAAATTTATCCATACCGATAAGATATTCTTCTTTAACTTTTAGTCTTAGGAAATTGCTTCAGTTACTGAGAGATCAAGTGATTCATCCTTGGTCACACAACCAAGGTATCACGCCCACATACATATACGTACAGAAACGTGCATGCATTTACGTATAAGAGCATATACACTTATTAATATAAAACCTAGGTGGTAGCATGTAGAGTCAGACCTGACTGAACTACTGAACGATAAAGGGTGGTACACCAGATAAAGCATTGGGTATGGAGGTAGGAAGACCTGAGTTCAAATCTTGATTCAGGCACTCACTAGCTGTTAAGTATTTAAATTTTGCTTCTGTAGTCATCAGTAAAATGATGACAACATTAGAATCTATCTCCTTATTGTGAAGATTTATTGAGATTATAATGGTAAAGCTATTAGTACAACCTAGCACAGAGCTGCTATTATTAAGATATATATATATATATATACACACACATATATACATACACACATCTGTGTATATATACATATATATATAAATATATGTACACCGATATATATATATATTTATATGTGTATCTATATTTCTGAAACAATATGAGCAAAAATTCATCATTACAGAATGTCAACATGCATATTAATTTTAAGAATATTTTAAGACAATTCTGTGTATTGTCTGGCCCCTTCTAAATTTCTTCCTTTTGCATTTCCCCCATTTTTTCTTAGCAACATTTATGTTTCTCATCGACTCTCAGAGGTTTTCAAATGGACTCTTTGGTATCCTCTCCTTTAGGTCTTTAACTCTAATAATACCTTAGAGTGAGTGAAGCGCTACAATTATTACTGCCATCTCTAATTTGATATTCAGTCATTTCAGTCAATTCAGCTCTTTATGCCCACCTTGGAATTTGTAAATAAGTGTCAGGCTGTTTTTGAATTCAAGAAGATGGATCTTCCTGATTTGATGTTTCTCTATCCTCTGCAGTATCTAGCTGTATCTAAATCCCCATTTTACAGATGTGAAAACTGAGACTTAGAGATGTTAAATAACATGAAGCTAAGTCATACAGAAAGTAAATATCAGAAATAGGATCTTCACATTTTTCTGACTCTAAACCTCATTTTCCATTGCTCAGTACTGTCTATAGTGACATATTGTCCAAAGTTTTTATTATTATTATTATTATTATTATTATTATTATTATTATTATTATAGCTTTTTATTTACAAGATATATGCATAGGCAATTTTTCAGCATTGATAATTGCAAAACTTTTGTTCCAACTTTTCCCCTCCTTCCCCCCACCTCTTCCCCCAGATGAATACTGCCCAAAGTTTGAGTCCTCTGCACAATACTCTCTCTTTCCCTCACCCTAATCTGGTTTCACTCCCTGTTTCTTTAATCCCTAACCAAGTTTCAATAGCAAGAACCCTGGATTTGGAGTCAGAGGATCTAGGCTCACATTGCAACTCTTAACACCTGTCTAACTCACAGTCTCTCTCTAGCAAATAGAGGGTTTGGAGGTGATAGCCCCACCCCTGGACTAGCACAAAATTAATGAATGCAAGACCCCAATCTCCGAGGTAGCAATCATCTAAACTCAATAAAACCCACCTTCACCTTTTCAAAGAAAAGGGATTGGATCATTTTCCTCTTTTTTTTTTTCTCAGTTCTTAATAAAGTTCCTGACATGAGGTAGATGCTTAATAAATGCTTGCAGACTGATTGATATTAACACCTTAATGAACACCTCATGGCTTCTTAAGAAATCGGTCTTGAAAGGAATCTTGAATGGTGTTTTCTTCAACCCTCTCATTTTATAGAGGAAGAAATTAAAGCAATACAAGGGACCCAGCTTCCCCAAGGGCATAGTGAGATGTCCCCAAGGGGCATAGAACAGCCAATATTATAATCCAAATCTTCTGACTCCCAGAAAACCCATTCTACATTAGGTATTTCTAACATTTATTCTGAGTTTTCCTCTTTGCAACTTGTACCCTTAACTGCTATTGTGTTCTCTGGGCAAAGCAGATCAAACGTAACCCTCCTTCCACAAGAGAACCCTTCAATTACTTTAAGACTTCCATTAACTGCCTCTCCATGTCTGTTCTCTAGGCTAAATATCCCCTGTTGCTTTTGGGTTTTATACATCTCATAAATGCCAGACATAAGAATAACTTCTTAAAATCTATAGATATATAAAACTGTCCTTTATTCTCTTGTGCTTGAATATAATAATGGCTAGCTTGCTTGTATATAGAGCTTCCAGTTTTATGAAGTGCTTCACAAATATTATGCTTTTGTATTGTCACAACAATATGGAAGAAAGGTATTGATAGTTTCACAATCATTCTTTTATCATATAAATGGAGACACTGAGGCAGGCAGGGAAATGACTTATCCAGAATCACACACCTATATTCAAAGAGAATTCTTCATAAAGACTTTCCTTAAAGAAGTCAGGTAAACTGAGAAAAAATACAGTAAAAATGAATTTATCATTATATAAAAAGTATATATATTTGAAATCAGTCTGGGATTGACCTTTGAAACTTTTGTTGAAAAATAATTTAATTCTGGTAGGTTAAAGAAGAAAAGGGGATGGGTTAGTTTTATATCAATGTCAAGTTCACAGACCATACAGGTTACTAATTAATAAGGGGGATTAAGGCACATGGATCCATTTCTCTTGGTCTGGCAGGTAGGACAGCTTCCTTATGAGAGGGCTGTCACATTTACCTGTGCAGCCCCTTGTCCTGTTCTCAACTTGTGATATAAGAGAGCTGTCACATTGACCTCTGCAGCCCCAGTCACTTCTATATTTAAAAGGAATGGAAATCTTGGCTATTCAGAGTAATGTGGTGAGAGTAGATACATTCTGTGGGAAAAATTAGTAAGTGTCTGAACTCAGGTCTTTCTGACGGCTCATCTATTGTTCTTTGGTCCTAGCTCTTACTTAGACATGGTACTCTAGGCTATAGAGCAGATGTCAATCAGGAGGCCCTCAGGCAGCATGCAGTCCATAATAATCCTGAGTGAAACCCAAACTGTAGTTCTCATTGGATTTTAGTACATCGATGTATTAGCAAGAAAAGAATAATATGGACATGTGTGATTTTCTAAGTCAATATCAAGTCTTCAGGGATACTTATCTGGTGGTCCTCGTGGCCATCTCATTTTAACATCATTGCTAAAAAAGAGAGATGTCAGGTGGAGATTTTAACTCTTTTCTAAATCTGATTTATAGAAGGGTCTGGAAAAGGATGATGTAAAAATAAAACTAGCAATATAATATTTTAATATTTACAAATATAGAAAATGTATACTCATATATATGTGTCTGTATGTATGCATATAGAGAGGGACACTTAGGTGGTTCAAAAATAGTGCATTGGACATAGAATCAAGAAAACCTAAGTTCAAATTCAGCTTCAGCCACTTACTAGTTGTATGGTCCTGGACAAGTCACTTAACTTAGTTTTGTGTCATTTTCTTTATCTGTAAAATGATCTGGAAAAGGAAATAGCATAACATCCCAGTATCTTTACCAAGAAAACCCCAAATGGTTTCATAAAGTATGACATGATTGAAACAATCGAACAATAAACAACCAAATATAAACATCTACATATATGCATGTATCTATTATTGTTTTTGCCCTTCATTTTTTGAAAATGACCAATAAGATCACAGGTGATGTCTTGACTTGTTTGTGAATTGGTTTTAAGTGAGACAGAGTCATACAAAATCAGCCTCCAGAGTCATCAAAGTCTAGTGCAGGACAAAAGTCAAGATGATTAATGGTGGCCCATGTGCAGTAGTTGTCTTCAGTGTCTGACCAAGCTCTGAATTTTCCGCAGCACTTATTTGAACTGCCTTCGTGACCATTGAAACAATGTTCTCATCCACCCATTCTGGCAGGGGAAGTCTTCATGAACTTTGAGTAGATACCCCCAAAATTCATTGACAGCTTTGGGGGGTTTTGATCCCTCTAACTGATTTCATCCATCTGCCAAGACAGTTTAACAAGACGTGGCTACCACCCATACTGAGAGTCACAGCAAGAGTTGAATGTCAGATGGACACCAAAAGTGGACACCCTGAAAAGAGGTCAGTAAATCTTCAAACCAGAGATGCTAATCTTTCAGCTACAACACTCATCCACCCCATCCATCTGCACAAATAAATATACACACATATAAATATATTCTCACAATAGACATAAACATACACACATATAAATATAAATATATTCCCACAATAAACCTGTTAGCTAGATACTATCACTATGCCCATTTTTATAGTTGAAAAATCCAGGTTTATACAGGTTTTCCAAATTCCAATTCTAGTGCTCTACACACTGTCACCTACATGATTCTTAACCCATAATTCATGACCTTAAATCTGACCATTTAAAAACTATTAAAACTCTTGAATGAGCATTTATCTTCACCACTACTACTTTCATTGCTGTCATTTCATTGTTATCAATTTAATTTTTTTTTTCATGAAATCAGCTAAAATTGCTGGATGAGACGTGTTCGTTCAATCGTTTTTTAGTAAATGATTTTGTGTATGTGTGTATGGATGCGTGTTTGTGTGTATTTATCGATACCTTCCACATCTTGACATTTATTGATACCTTGACACATTGTGCGTTCAGTTGTACAATGTCTTTTGAAGGGTATTAGGTTAAATGACCTGTGTGCTTAGGAGAAAGAACCAAACAAATTAGGAACATGGGAAAGATTTTTGTGACCTTTAGTATCCCTTAGTCAGGTTAGATGGCAATCTTATCAGGGGCTGAACGAGAAGGCAATATTATGCACTTCCCTCTTTAAAAAAAAATGTGGCAGAGATCCTATTAAGAAAACATATACAACTTATCAAATAGGAAGAAAACCACAAATTGCTCCTCATATATTTTGGAAATAAAACTGAGAACCAAGGCAGTGAAATATATTGTTACTGACACATTTTTTGCCATAAGTCTTCTAGGACATTTATTCTGAAAGGAAAAGATTTTCCCCCACAAACATTTATTTGATTAATAATAGCCACAGTTTTATAATATCCAGGAAACCATTGTTCATTCCCCTCAGTCAATAGCAGGCTTGGAATTAAAGTGGATGCTAGATTCTCCAAGAGTTATGGGGGGAAAAAAACAGAGGGGCTGGGAGAATTTCAACAAGTTCTAGAACTCCAGGGGAAAAGTTTGTCAAAATGCTACTCATCCACAGAGATATGTGTGTCAGAGATGTCAAATATATTAAGAATTTAAAGCACTTTTTCTATGTCATCAAACAGTAACAGGTCTAGAGCTGTGAGTTTTCACACTAAGTAGTGTGAGGTTTGGGCATGTTACATAATTTGCTCAAAATCACATAGTTTTTAAATGGCACAGGTGAGATTTGACCCATGTCTTCCTGACTCCAAGTTCTGCTCCATTTATTCTGTCATGTTTTGCAATGGTGAGAAGGAGGAAGAGAATGATGACTATTTAATTAAAATTGTAATAATTTGGACATGGCCAAACAAATTGTTTCCTAACCTAATTATAAAATATCTAGAGTCTGCGGGGAGGAATTTTTTTGATCTCCAATAGGAGCATGATGTTTTTAGAAGGACCAGAATTGGTGAAATGGAGACAGAATTGAAAAGGTAGCTGGATATGAGATCATTAGGACTAAATGTGGAAGCCAGGGTTTTAATATGCAGCTTTTAAAATATCAGCAATTCCTTATAGATATATAGCATGTGACAATGTACAAAGATGCATAAACATATGTACTGGTGGTGCGAGGCATGAGGCCCTTCATTGTTCAGTGGCCCAGATATCTTTCTGGGCAAGTAGCTTAGTTTCTGTGAGATGCAATGCCAGTTTGCTGTGTCACTTGGTATCTGACTGTGTTTTACTCCACAAACAAGTTCTTGCTCAGAGCTGGCTCCTCACTAGGCTTGGCTGTGGCTATTGGCAGACTCTGCTTTGAGTCTCTGGTGACTTTTCCTAAGTTTAGAAGCTCCCCACATCATCGACTGCTTCATCATTCTCTTGCTGGAACCTGTCTTCCTAGAATCAGCCAAAGTCAGGATGATCAAAAGTCTTTATTCTTGGTCTTTTGCAGTAGCAGTCAGGGGATTACATCTAGCAATCTCCACACCTCCTTCCTCTCTCTCCACCACCAGGAGAATGCCTCAATTTCCTCCTCCTACTCCACCCACTCATGTCACTTCCGCACCCACCGATCCAGCCAGCACAGAATAGCTGGGAAGGGTCATCCTTCAAACATGTTAATAGAGAATTGTCCAATTGGCAATTAGTCTCACATGTTCCATTATCCAAGTGCATTTGCTCAGTTCTAGTCCTTTACATTCCCTGATGCTCATTTTCCTAAAAGCATGAAAGTATGGTCACAACAGAGTCAAAATTAAGAATCAAAGGAGAATTCAAATCAAGGCAGAAGGGACACTCATAGATTTATGGTCACTTGATGGTCCAGGTGCAGAGATGAGAGACAGCTGACTTAAAACTTAAAACTTCCTTTTTATTTAAGTCATTAATAAGACAATACATAGTTGACTACTTGGACTTTCCATAGGCATACTCTATTCCAGATCAGTGCCAATTAAAAAGATTTCCTGTCACTATGTAGAGAACACTATTAGGATGTCTATATATTGTCTGAATCAGAGTTTTTCTATCAGGTGTCTTCATTAATTTCTGAAAGCAGGCTCATCTCTGTGGGTTGATAATATATAAAGCACAGTGCACCCACTCCTAGGGACTGATCAGCAGCTAATTGGCCAGTCTCTCTAACCCAATTAACATTCTTCTCTTGCAATATAATCACAGAGCAATATAGCCATAATCAAGCATTTATCAAGCACCTACTAAGTGTTGGGTGCAGAGACCTCAAACCAAAGAAGAAAATTGTTTCTGTTTTGAAGGAGTTCAGGAAAATCACTTTTGGCAGATATACAAATTAGAATAGGAAGAAAATCAAAGCAGGAAGACCAATTAAGAGCCATTGCAACAGTCCAGGTGAAAGATGATAAGCTTAACTAAAGTTGAAGCTGCATGAGCGAAGAGGATAGATATAGCATCAGAGATGTTGTAAAGACAGAAACGATAATAATTCACAATTGATTGTATATGTGGGATGAGAGAGAATGAGGAATCAAGAATAATGCTGAAGTTGTGAATCTCGGAGGTTGAAAAGATAATGGTGATTATTTATTTTAGTAGATGGAATTTTCAGACAGGAATTTCCCTATATCCACTGAAATAATAGGTATAATCCAAAATTCACAGCTGCATTCACACACACACTCAGTATTTAGATTGTTAGCCCCTCAATGAATAAAAAAATAATTAATTATTTACTATATGTTATGTATTGTGCTTATCACTAAAGATAAAAAGACATTCATAAATATATTCAAATACATACATATACACATACTATCCATATAGAAACACATTGTATATATATATATATACATATATATGTATATATAATATACAAATATATACAGAAATGTGTTGTGTATATATTCATACACAAATATACACAAACACACAGACACACACACAGACAGACACACACCCACACCCATACCCACTCACCCACCCACCCACACACACACACACACACACATATATATATATATATATATATATATATAATTAGTCCTATGCCCTCAAGGGGATTATATTCTACTAAGGAGACACAAAGTAAATACAATAGTAAGCGTATTACAATTCATCAACCAATCAACAGACGATAAGTTCTTATTCTGTGGCAATTCTATGCTGGAGCTGCAATTACAAAGTAAAAAATAAAACAATTTCTTCCATCAAAATCCTTACATTATACTTAATGGGACAACATGTACTAAATAGGTCGATGCACAAATTATACAATGTAAAGAAATATATGATGATTTTCATGGAGAGACACAGATTCCAAGGAATTGGCAGAGATGAAAGTCACACTTAGTCTGTCTCCAAACCATTGTACTACCTGTGGAACACTGATAAACCTTGGCCTCTATGTGATTGAAAGTGATTGACACGATGAGGATGACAAAGATGAAGAAGATATAGCATAATATGACAGAAGATTAATACTCCCAGAAGTGATAGACCCCATATAGGAAATAGGAATATGGGAAAGCTTCAGCAATCACAAGCTAGCATTTACTATGCACTACAGTGTTAGTACTGTGCTAAGGTGTTTAAAAAATGAATCAATTCCTACCCACAAGAAACTTATGTTTCATTGTGAAGCCATGGTACTAAGTTGGCCATCTGATCATGCTTTTTTGCTCTAATAACTAATTTCTAATCAACTTTAATTAGTTCTGTTTCCAATGTGTAGGTAACAACACATTTCTCCAAAAGTGTCACATGCTCATGGAATGAGCACTTGAAAGGACTTTAGTTCATTGAATCCACACCCACTCATACTCATCCTTATTTTGCCAAGAACCTGGGACTCTGCAAAGAATCCATGTAGGGTGGATTAATGTTAGGTTCTTACTAAGTGCTAAGTAGGTACTTGACAATTCTCTAGTTCCGGCCTTTCCTGGGAGTTTGACTTGTGAATTCCTGGGGAAGAGCTTGCATGCTTGGAGGAGCAAGTTCATTGGTTGAAGTAATTCTTCCCAGAAGCCCTTGCATTATCCCACGCCCATTCTCTGGGAGGATAAAAGAGGGCAATTCTGGAGGAAAAGTGAGTCTCTGCTCTAGACCAGACTTGAGGCAGCTCTCTGCAGGAAGGGAAATAACTTCTCTGGACCGGAGTTGATGGCAACTGTCTGGAGACAATGGCTCTCTACAGGAAGAAGAATCTGTCTGAGAGATTTGAGTTGACACAGCAGATCTCCTCCCAGAGAGCGATCGGCAGCTTCTGGAGACAATAGCACGTTACAGATTAAGATGAGGAGAAACTTGATGCTCACAGGCTAATCAGTAGCTTATTGCAATAGTCTAGGAATGAGGTAGGTAAGAAGTTCTATATCAAAGTGGCTGAAATGTCCAAAGAGAAAAGAAGTGTATATATAGAGAAGTATATAGGAGGCATAGTTTTAAAGCCTGGAAATCAAGATCACAGTCAAGAGAAGAATGAAGTCTGGCCTAAGCTTCTCCATAAAATAAAGACCCTAGGAGAAACTCACCCTAGTAACATAGGGTGTATTTTAAAAGGGAAACCAGGAGCCAAGATGGCAAATTAAAGCCAGGAAACTGAGTTCTCCCAGTTTCCCTTTAAAACCACCTGCTGAACAAAGTTTTGAATGAGGGAATTGACAAAGAGATGGAATGAACCAATTTTCTAGCTCAAAATAGGTTGGAAGGACTTCAAGAAAGATATGTGTCACTAGAGTGAAAGTGCTGCTCAGAAGCGGTCCTGGAAAACTAGTGAGATGCTCTTAATCACAGCAGATTAGCAACAGAAACCTTCAGTCCTGACTCAATAAGATAGTAGCAAAGCCTATTAGTGGAGCAGTCTCTAGGCCCAACTCAGAAGGTAGATTGTCAGCTTAGGAAACCTGGAAACAATAGGCAAGACTAGGATGGGCTGACCCCAAGACTGTCAACAAGACACCAAACACAAGAACTTTAGAATTGATTGCATGGCATGAGAGAACTGGCCATAGGACTACACAGTATATAGTGTGTCCTTATCAAAAAACAAACAAAACAACAACAACAACAACAACAACAACAAAAAGATGCTGTACTCTATGAGCAAAGGATCATTGAATTAGCTCAGAAGAAACACAAGATGTGCCACGTTAGAATAGCCTCCCCAAATGTTCATAGAGACTAGTTGCCCCTGATTTTTGACAGACCATTCTGAGCTTGAATTGCTCTCATCAGCCATAATTGGACTAACTCTATTCTAACATAGTGGTGCCATTTTAATCCTCTTTAAGAACAAAGGGAAATAACCAACTGAAGAAATCAGTTTCTTAAAAAAAATAATTTTAACCACATGCAAATAATAAAATAAAAAAAAATTGAAGGAAACAACATTTTGAAAAGTAAAATAAACCAAATGCAAAAAAAAAGAAAAAAAAAGATACAAAAGCTAACTGAAGAAAATCATACATTTAAAAACTAGAACTGGACAAATAGAAGCTAACGAGCATGAGACATCAAGAATCAATCAAACATTCTAGTTTTAATGAAAAAAAAAATAGAAGCAAATGTAAAATACCTCACTGGAAAAGCAATTGACCTGGAAAATAGATCCAGGAGAGACAAGTTAAAAATTATCGAACTACCTGACAACCATGACCAAAAACTACCCTGGATATCATGTTCAAGAAATCCTCAAGGAAAATTCCTCTGATACACTAGAGCCAGATGGCAAAATAGTCATTGAAGAAGGATCATTTATTTATTTTTTTAAAATTAATTTTATAATTATAATTATAAATTATTTTTGACAGTATATATGCATGAGTAATTTTTTATAACATTATCCCTTTTATTCATTTTTCCAGATTTTCCCCTCCTTCCCTCCACTCCCTCCCCCCGATGACAGGCAATCCCATACATTTTACATGTGTTACAATAAAACCTAGATACAATATATGTGTGTAAATACCTTTTTCTTGTCGCACATTAATTATTAGCTTCCGAAGGTATAAGTAACCTGGGTAGATAGACAGTAGTGCTAACAATTTACATTCACTTCCCAGTGTTCCTTCTCTGGATGTAGTTGTTTCTGTCCATCATTGATCAACTGGAAGTGAGTTGGCTCTTCTTTATGTTGAAGATTTCCACTTCCATCAGAATACATCCTCATACAGCATTGTTGTTGAAGTGTACAGTGATCTTCTGGTTCTGCTCATTTCACTCAGAATCAGTTCATGAAGGTCTCTCCAAGCCTTTCTGAATTCAAATAGAATCATTTATTAAAGGGGACTGAGAGAAGTTTAAGTTATGGGATATGGATATTCAAGTGTATTCATGTGTGCATGCATATATATAAAAGATGTAGGTATACATATGCAACGGAAAACATATAATATGTAATGTATATATGTACATGTATATTTTTATGTATATTCATATGCAGATACAATTAATGTCTATATGGATATAATCATATCTATTTCTGTGCTTTTGCATACATACTTATTTGAATATTTATTTCACATGTATACCACCACAATATGTGTGTATACACACACACACACACACACAAACACATACACACACACACATACACGAAATTTTTAAAAAATTAAATATATCTCTTCCTACTCAACCGAAAATTGGCTTGTCCAGGACACAGCTTGTTTTTGTATAGAGTGACTATCCCTGGTGTCAGCACTGTGCCTGACATAAAGTTATTGTTTAGTAAATGTTTGTTTTATGA
Organism: Sminthopsis crassicaudata; assembly: GCF_048593235.1. NCBI lineage: Eukaryota > Metazoa > Chordata > Mammalia > Dasyuromorphia > Dasyuridae > Sminthopsis > Sminthopsis crassicaudata. Next base: position 17,974,472 of record NC_133618.1, on the reverse strand, counting down.
GGAAATCTTTCTTTTACTCTTATTAAATGCTTCCTTCTAAATTGGGTTTTGTCATCTGTGCTGAGTCTATTTTCTCCCTAGACCATAAACCCCTGGAAACCAGAGGCTATTGGCTTTCAATTTTGAATCCTAGATCATAAGCAAACAAAGAATTAAAAAAAACATTGTGGATTCATTGGATAATAAAACATTAATTTTTCTTCTTGGAGATGTTAAAATGTTTTTAAAAAATAAGAACTGATATAGTTAAGAAGAGATGTAGAGACATAAAATGGGGAAAGGCCATAGAAGATTCTCCCTGTCTCAACATCTCTTTTGTTTTGTTAAAAATAAACAAATAAAAATCCCTACTTTTATAGATACTAAAATGTTTAAAATTTAAGGGAAATAGCATTCAAGGGGGGAGTGTAACCACCACAAAGAGGAGAACCTTAGTGAATGTGCCATTTGATATTTGCTGGCTGATGGCTATTCTCTTATATTGATTTAAAAGAAAAGAAAATAAAAGTCATGGATTAATGTTTTAAAAAAAACCACCATTACTGAAGTGTGGCTCAAAATTAATTTTGCCTCAAGCCTGCATCTTATTGATATTTTAAAATGTCATTCAAGATTTGCAGACTATACATAAAAATAGATTGAGCAGCAACTTTTTTGCTCAATAGAAACACATCCTAACAAAGGAGGAAGGGCAGAAAATGGCCAGAAAACTGGTCCTCAGTCCAAATCCGGTCACTTCTACAAATGCTTATGAAGGAGATGGCTCTTCCTTTTTCTTTGATTGATGTGCTTTGTCTTTCCTTTTGGTCATGACTTAATACTGAAAATTTTCATTAGATCGATGATACCATTAATTTGGCCATTTCCTTAAAAAATAAGCCATCCATGCTTACCCATCTATCCAATCCAACTCTTGACTATATTCTCCCAGGAGTTTGCCCCAAGGGGGGATTTTTTTCTGTTTTTTTCTGCCATTATGAGAATGTAAGAGGAACCCTAGTTGGCTAGCTAGATAACGTCTTTCATCCTCTCTGTATGAGCAGCCCATCTTTTTCATGCATAAATTCCTTTGAGGGTATCCTTTGTTCCATAACTCTTTTTTCATAAGGTTGGCTCCCATGCATCAAACACCTTACCATTATGCTGTGTGTTACTTATTTATTCATTAGTTACTATAGAGTACTCCTTATTTGTCAGATAAAATGCTAAACATTTTACAGCTATCTTATTTATTTTTCACACTGACCATGAGATACCTGTTGTTATTATCTCCATTTTAGAGATAAGGAATCTGAGATAAACTGAGGTCATTACTTTTCCAGTCTCATAAGCTATTAAGTGTCTGAGCCCAAATCATAACTCAGATCTTATTGATTCTAGGCTCAGCACTCTATTGTTTATGGGCCAGCTAGATGTTCCCAATTATTTGGGGATAGTGAAATTCATCTTTCTCTCTCTCTTTCTTTCTTTTTCTTCCTTCCTTCCTTCCTTTCTCTCTTCCTTTCTTCCTTCCTTCCTCTCTTCCTTTCTTCCTTCCTCTCTTCCTTTCTTCCTTCCTCTCTTCCTTTCTTCCTCCCTTCCTTTGCTTCTTTCTTCCTTTCTTCCTCCCTTCCTTTGCTTCTTTCTCCCTTCCTTTGCTTCTTTCTCCCTTCCTTTGCTTCTTTCTTTCTTTCTCCTTCCTTCCTTCCTTTCTTTCTTTCTCCCTTCCTTCCTTCCTTTCTTTCTTTCTCCCTTCCTTCCTTCCTTTCTCTTTCTTTCTTTCTTTCTTTCTTTCTTTCTTTCTTTCTTTCTTTCTTTCTTTTCTTTCTTTCTTTCTTTCTTTCTTTCTTTCTTTCTTTCTTTCTTTCTTTCTTTCTTTCTTTCTTTCTTTCTTTCTTTCTTTCTTTCTTTCTTTCTTTCTTTCTTTCTTTCTTTCTCCCTTCCTTCCTTTCTTTCTTTCTTCTTTCTTCTTTCTTTCTTTCTTTCTTTCTTTCTCCCTTCCTTCCTTTCTTTCTTTCTTTCTTTCTTCTTCTTTCTTTCTCTTTCTTCTTTCTTGCTTCTTTCTTTCTTTCCTTTCTTTCTTTCTTTCTTTCTTTCTTTCTTTCTTTCTTCTTTCTTTCTTTCTTCTTTCTTTCTTTCTTCTTCTTTCTTTCCTTTCTTTCTTTCTTTCTTTCTTCCTTGCTTTTCTTTCTTTCTTTCTTTCTTCTTTCCTTTCTTCCTTTCTTTCTTTCTTTCTTTCTTCTTTCTTTCTTTCTTTCTTTCTTTCTTTTTTCTTTCTTTCTTTCTTTCTTTCTTTCTTTCTTTCTTTCTTTCTTTCTTTCTTTCTTTCTTTCTTTCTTCTTTCTTTCCTTCCTTCTTTCCTCTCTTCCTTCCTTCCTTCCTTAGTCACTTGGGGTTAATTGACTTGCACAGAGTCACACAGCCAGGAAGTGTTAAGTGTTTAAGGTCAAATTTGAACTAGGTATTTACTAAATGGCATGCATATGTGTATGTGTGTGTGTGTGTGTGTGTGTGTGTGTGTGTGTGTGTGTGTGTCTGTGTGTGTGTCTGTGTGAGTGTATGTACACATTGTGCTAGGTTGTAGGGCTACAAAGAGAAAAGTGAAAATGTCACTGTCCTGAGAAGCTTCTTTACTGGGAGGGGTAGGTGACATATTCATACAGAGATATGAAACATATAACATAGATAAGAGTAATTCTTGGGATGCCCATTTAACTGATGAAATCTTGATGTCTAACTTGTATGGAGACAGTGCTAATTTGGCTAATCTGCAGCTAATACATAATCCTTTCATATGAAATTATCTACTGGGGAAAAGAGAGAAAATTATTTTCCTCCTCATCTTTGACTTTTGCATCTTATTTCTGGAAATAGGAAGGAAGGAAGAGAAAAAAAGGATGGATGGAAGGAAGGAAGGAAGAAAGAAAGAAAATATATAAGGAAGAAAGGAATAAAAGAATAAAGTTAGGGAGGAAGGAAGGAAGAAACAGAGGGAGAGAAGGAGGATGGTTTAAGGACCTCAGATTGACATCTTGGCTATTCCCAAACTAAAGCAAAGATCCTTGATAAGAGGATGTCCCAGTTCCTCTTAAGCATTTCTTTTGGCAAAGGTCACAGTACCCTAGAGCTCTGTTTGCTTTCAGACAATTTCAATCCTGTAATAAGCATTTTGCTCTCATCCTTTTCTCTACAATTCCACCCCTCCACATATGCTGCCACTATTCCAGTCAACCTCAAAGCAATTTGGGAGACTGTCTTCTGAACTTCTTAACTCACTGACTAAAAGTCTCCTAACTGGCTCCTGACCTGGAAGAGATACGAATGCGAGGTGTTCCTAGAAGAAGAGGAAGAGGCTCCTGGTTAGCATTCTCTTATGGTTGCAGCCATTCAGGTGAATTAGTTAAATCTCAGAGAATGATCTAGCATGGTCCTATTCTATTTCTCCCATAATAGTAATAGAAAAGTAGGACAGAGATCAACTGGTCAGGATTTTCCTTTAGCTCCTGACTGCTTTTGCTTCCATCTGCTTCTGTCAATTGACTTTGTGAATTATAGAAGATCTGTAAAAATAGTATCAGAGATACCTCCTACCAGTAAGGCAAAAGCAATGATGGTGACTGCCCTCATATTGTCATTGATTACATTAAAAATGTCTTCCTGAGATGGCTAGTGGCTCAAGGTCTATAGCACCCTGAAGTCAGGGAGCCCTGCCAGAGACAACTGGGTGGGTGAGACCCTGGGCAAACAAAAGAACTGCTCTTTACCTGGGTTTCCTCAAGTTCAAAATAAAAAAAATAATGGCCTCGAGGTTGTTAGGCAGATCAAATGAGATATTTGCAAAATGTGCTTCACACATGTCTACCATACAACAAGTGCTATTAAAATGCTTATTTTCTGCTCCCCTAAGCAAGTTCTACCACCACTATGAGAGAAGTCACCCAAAAGATTGTAGTGTAAGACAATGCCCTATGATGAGGTGAATTTTAGTGGAAATGTCAAACTGTGTGGCCTCTTGAAGCTTAACTAACAGGCTTTCAAAAGTTTGTGCTCATGTAAACTATACTAAATCTATTCTACTCATTCCCCCCCTCCCTCTACTCCCTCCCCCCCCGATGACAGGCAATCCCATACATTTTACATGTGTTACAATATAACCTAGATACAATACATGTGTGTAAATATCATTTTCTTGTTGCACAATAAGCATTAGATTCTGAAGGTACATGTAACCTGGGCAGACAGATATTAGTGCTAACAATTTTCATTCCCCTCCCAGTGTTTCTTCTCTGGGTGTAGCTACCTCTGTCCATCATTGATCAACTGGAAGTGAGTTGGATCTTCTTTATGTTGAAGGTTTCCACTTCCATCAGAATACATCCTCATACAGTATTGTTGTTGCAGTATGTACTCAATTATTCTTAGTGCTTATATTTTAATGTGTTTTTTTTTATTGATCACTTTTCTGTGTAGAGGCGAGATGGTGCAATGGATAGAGTGTTAGCTCTTAAGGCAGGAGGACCTGACTTTAAATCTGGTCTTTTACTAGCTGTGCCACCCTGGGCAAGTCACCCCCAATTACCTTGGGGGAAACCTTGTCTCAGAGTGATTGTGCTTATATGTTGCTATTCATTTGTTTATAATCATGATTGGTTCTTCAGAGAGAATTTCAGGCTTTTCTTGACAAAGACATCGGAGTGGTTTGCCATTTTCTTCACCACCTTGAGGTAAATAGGATTAAATGACTTGTAGGGAGTCACATAGCTAAGTGTCTGAGATTGAATGGGAACTAATGAAGAAGAGATTGCCTAATTCCAGGCCACAGTGTCACTTATCTGTTCTTGTCTCTGTGATTTTTTTGTATAATACACACATCTATATGATATATATATATATATATATATACATGCATATATATACATATATATATATATACATGCATATATATACATATATATATATGTATATATATATATATATATATAGTATGTGATATGTACACACATACACATATATGTGTACATAAACTTCCCCCCTTTCTAAGAAAACCCTTAGATTTCAATCACTGTTACACTGATCAAATTGCAACTTTAATCAAAATGCTGAAGTTGGATGGATTAAGTTAGTTATGCACTAACACAGAGAGGTCATTGCACCTATTGAGAAGTCAGTCATTCCCAGGGCTGAACACTGATTAGAAAAAAAGCCTGGGATTCATATAAATCCACAACCCTGTGGCTCTAGACTAGCTGTTGCCTTAACCTTCTCTCTTGATTTAGGAAATTCTTCTTTGTTTAATTGAAATCTGACTCTTTAAATATCTTCCCTCCGTTATTCCCGGTTGAGTTCTTGCCTTCAGTTGTTTGACCTCAGAGGGCAGAATCCCTCTGCCCCTAAGGCTTTCCTCCTGAGCTGAACATCTCAAAACTTGTCCAATAATATTGTCTGAATATGGTTTCCAGTCCATCTACTCTTCCGTTTGACTCTCCTGATACATTCATACGTATCACCATCTTCTCCTTACTGCAGAATCCAAATAAAAAAACACAGATGATAATATATGCTGAACCATGAACTTCAGCCTTAAATCTAATTTTGTCTAGAGTACTTATTAAGTAGCATAACTTTTCTTACTTTCTTTTTTATTAAAGATTTTTTATTTTCAAATCATATGCACAGATAATTTTCAAGATTAACCCTTGCAAAACTTTGTGTTCCAGATTTTCCCTCTCTTCATATGAACAGATAATTTTAAAGATTAACCCTTGTAAAACTTTGTGTTCCAAATGTTTCCCTCCCTTCCCACCACAACCTCCCCCAGAAGGCAAGCAATCCAATATATGCTAAACATGTGCAATTCTTCTTTACATATTTCCCACAATTCTCAAGTAGCATAACTTTTTAAAGAAATATTCACATTTAATGAGAATCTATTAAATGGCAAATAGTAGATATGATAAAGGAATGAAAGGCATGTAAAAAATTTAGAAAGATTGTAAAGAAATCCAAGAATTTACTTTAAAAGATGGGAAATGTTACATAATATGATGATATAGGATATCACTGGAGTGATTAAAACGCATGAAAACATAAGAAGTTAAAGTGAAAATGAAGGATGGATGGAGTTGGTGAAAAATAATACAAAGTTGCAGAGATGGGGAAATATAAGATGTGCTTGGGAGATATTAATTTTTAGGGGGGACAATGAGATTGGGGCTCAAACAGAAGATGTGTATTCATGAATAAAAGAGGCTTTGACTACTTGGATCTTTGGACATCGAATCAAAGCAGGAGTTTACAAGAACATTTAAACTTTAGTCATTTTAGTCTTTTCCAGTTTTTTTGGGAGTGGAGTAGGGTGTCCTTGGCAAAGTTATTGGAGTGATTTGCGATTTTCTTCTCCAGCTCATTTTATAGATGAAGAAATTGATTTTTTTCAGTGTCATACAATTAATAATGCCTAAGCCTGGATTTGAACTGAGATCTTCCTGAATTTAGTCCTGGTAGTCTATATACTGTGCCACTTATAGGGACCATAAGGTTTGAATTGACTTCAGAGATCAAGTCCAAATATTTCATTTTATATATGAAGAATTTTTAGCCTGGGGAGTACATTATTCAAAATTATCCGGGTAATTGACATAAGAAATGAGATTTGAATTTAAGTCCTCTCACTACAGAATCAGTCACTTAGATATAATTAAAGTAATCTTTTTTTTTTTTTTCAGAATGTTGTGCTTTACCCTTTTAATGGACAGAGACAAGTCTGGGTTAATATTTAAAAAAATACATTAATGAAATCCCTAATTTTCTTAAGGCTCAGTTTAAATCGCCACTTTTCTATCCCCCCAAATTATATTTATTTTATATATCATTATTTGGATACACATTCTATTTTCTAAAAAAATAAAGAAAAGCACTTTAATGGCATATACAATTTTCTTTTTGCCTTTATATCTACAGTGCCTGGAAAATAAGCAAACTAACTCTCAATGAATTAGAAGGGATGACATATATTAGCCAATCCAGATAATGGAGACTGAAACCATTTTCCAGTGCTTCTTGGGTGGCCTTTGGAATGTATTGAGTGTTCAGAGAGGACTAGAACCTTCTTTCACTTTTCAAATTTGTATTTTTTTTCTTTCTCAAGGCTTTTTCCTTTTGTTTTGTCTTTTTTCACAATATGACAAATGTGGAAATATGTTTAATATGATTATTCATGTATAGTCTATATTGGATAGCTTTGCTGTCTTGGGAAAGGTGAGAGAAAATAATCTGGAACTCAAAATCTTACAAAAATGAATATTGGAAAGTATCTTTACATGAAAATAGAGAAAAAAATGCTATTGAGGCAAAAAAAGAAAGAAGAAAGAACAATTTATTCCTATGACCATAAAGGTTGCAAAGTAGGCATTGTGGAGTGGTGAAAGTTTGACTTTGGAAATGCCAAGGTCAACTAATGCAATCTAGGCCATTATGAGTTTTCTTGACTTGTGTCTTGCCACTGGACTTTGACAATTCTGAAATAGAGAGGTTGATTATGTGCAATTTTGCCTCAGTACAATTCAATTCACATGCAAATGAAGACATTATCCTTTGATGTCACAGGTACCATTCAAAATGAAAGATGAATAGCTAGTGGCCATTAGAAGTTTAGACCAATGGAACATAAACCTAGGTGAGTCCTGCTGAGATGGACAGGTCTGGTTCATGATCCTGCTGATGAGCTTCATGTCAGTCCTATGAATTTTAGGAAGGCCCATCACCAGAATCTGGGCCACCAGGAAACTGAAGATTTATTTTTAGTGTGGAGAGATATGAACAAAGGCAACATCCTGAGGCATGAAGGTGCTCTTCCCATGTGTTGGAGGGATAATTGAAGGAATACGCTGACAAGCAATTATAAAGCACCTATTAGGTACAAATCTAGGCCTTTTCTCTTAAGAAGCTCAGGATCTAATAGGGGAAAAAAAACTGGAAATGTCATTTTACAAGCAAGATATTGGAAATCATCTCAAAAGGAAAATGTTAATATTAAGGAAAATGGATATGAAGCTTCTTGTACAAAGTGAGACCAGCTGAGGCTTAGAGGAAGCCAGGAAAGTGAAAAAGTAGAGATTGGAAGGGAAAACATTTTAGCCATTGGGTCTCACCAAGGAAGATACCTAGAGCTGATAGAAGATGTGTCTGGTGCAAAAGCAAAGAAGTGAGCATCACTGAATCACTCTCTCGCCCATGTATGGAAGGAAAGAAGGACATTTGATATGGAAGAGACAGGGGAAGGATAAGGAACAATTTGGAAGGCCAAGCAGAATGTTCTAGGTGTAATCTTGGAGGTGACAGGGAGGCATTGGAGCTAGGACATTTGTAAAATGAATGAAGAGGTTATAATAGATGGCCTCTGAGTTCCCTTCATCAAGAGATCTAAGAATGCAAGCTTATGGAAAATAAATATAGGATACTTCAGTGAAGGGGGGACAAAGTACTAGCATCTATAGGGATCAGAAAAGGTTTCAAAGGGAAGATGGTTCATGAGCAAAACTTGTTAGAAAACTAAGAAATTTATAATAAGAAGTAGAAATAAAAATATAAGATGTAAATTTGTGGCAGTTTGTAGAACACAGTCGTCATCCTTTTATTATGTTCATTTCTCCTTCTGGACTACATTGTAGGCTCCTCAAAAAGTCTATAATTTTCTTCTACAAAGTTGACCTCCCTTTATACAAAAGAGACAGTGACTCTGTGTTCTATGACTATTTTTAAACTATATGTCCTATGTTAATGTAATGGCTAGAGATCCAGGTTGGTAGAGGGATTCAAATTCTGCATATGTCATATGAATAGATATGTGGTTTTGGACAAGTTATATAATCTCTCCTTAAGACCATAAAAACAGAGGTGGATCAGCTCTTCATTGATAAAAAGTGTGAATGAATGAATGGATGGACGGTTGAATGGATGAATGAGTAGCATTAATTACATTTCAAGCACCATGTTCTAAGGATATAATGAAATATGCTAAGCAGTCATTACTCATTCTAAATGAAGAGATAAACCATAGAACAAAATTAAGGCCAGGAAAGCAAGTTATGGTTTGGGAAACAGAATTGTGAGTGGAGTTATAGGGCAGTTTTTTTCATGAGGTCTTTCTAGAGGCAAAGATAGAATTGTATTGATTCTAATTTTCAGCAAAAGTGATGGGAATGGGTAGGTTTCAAAATGGTTCCAGGGAATCCAGTATTGAATGACTTAGTTCCTCTCGCTATTATTTAGAACATGGAAACGGAAGAGAAGGCAAAGACAAAAATGGCCTAATTTAAATGGAGTCTCTTCTTGGTAAAGAGAGCTTTCTTACTGGGAGGCATTTGTACCAACACAATTACAAGTCCTATTCAAAATCACTTTCTTGTGCATTTTACAAAAATAAGAAAATATAAGCAGCAATTTTTAAAATGATGAACTTTATCTTTCCTTAGATACTAATAAAGAAGAAAGAAAAATATTGATTCATTTATATCTTATATTGGCTAGGAAAACAGTGAAATGCAAATAAAAATAGTTTTTTTTTTTAAATGCGAAACATCACATCATTAAATTTGACATTATTGCTGAAAATGAAATAAATCAGACAGAATTTGGCCGAAAAACAATTTACAAGGATAAAAGGAGAAAAAGTTGTGCCTGCTTTGTTGTCACCTCTATTGTTCCTCACCAAATACTTGGTTTTAGCCTTAAAGTCATGTTAGAAAGGATTGTAAGAGGTTCAAGTTTTGATAAATTTGACCACACTTGGACAAAATGAAAAATTTAAAATATCAGAGGAAATTCCAAACACTCTAGTGGGGCAAGTGACATGAAGGGATTTATCATAAAACCATTTGTTGAAATATAATAATTCTGTACAGCGATATATAGTGTAAGGTACTCCGGTGTAGCGTGCTCTCCTGGCAGTTACAATTACTAGTCTGTCCTAGATCCACCAGAGCACCTTTGACCACTGTCCTTTGCAGTGTGAACTCTACCCGGCTCGCCTCCTCTGAGGCCTTCTAAGGTCTCTGGCCACAATCTCTTGAATCTATAGCTTAATAACCGGTAGCGCACTCAAGAACAGCCACGTGTAATCTTAAAAGCCTTTATTATACCTACTCACATAATGCCCTGACTTGATGCCCTGACTTGTTGGTTCCCAAGTGAACACCTGGTCAGAAGACCCATGTGTTCACTACCAAAACCCTTACCTCTTTTGGCTACCCATCTTGGCTTGGCCACCCAGGCTGGGGAGCCAGGGTGAACAGCACGAGGTTAAAGAGGGCAGTTGCTGCCTGCAGTGGGCTTATATAGGGCCTGTGAGGTCACACACACAGCCAATCAGCGAGAGAGTCACCCATTACCTCAATATGGCCAGGATCCCGCCCAAGGGCAGTCCTAATATCCACAGAAATTACTTCCGGGCCTCAATCTCCCGATGCACTGTGTCCGCCCATTTAAAGGGCCCTAACAATTCCCTTTCTCTTGTTTTGCGGGAACCGCACATCTCATCAAGCTAAACTTTTAGCACCAGCTATAGTTCACTTGATCCATGAGATGACAGAGTGTTATGCCCAAGGAGGTACAAAGCAGCAAATCAGTAAACAGAAGTATGACAATGAGAACCAGGCTCAACAGTGGCCCAAGTGTTCAACCCATTCATCAAAGTCATACTCGAGATAATAAGCCAAAGAGGTTGGATGCCAATGAGGTAGGATGTCAACACTGAGGTGGGAAGTCAACAAGGTAAAACATCACAATTCTAGTTAACAAATATCAGTAGGTAGGTTGTCACAATTCTAGTTACATTTATCACAGTTCTAGACCAATTATAGTTTCTTACAATTTTCTGTTGCACTTTTCACACTCCTAGAACAATTCTAGCTTATCACAATTCTCAATTGCACTTGTCACAATTCTAGAACAATTCTAGCTTATCACAATTCTCTATTGCACTTTTCACAATTCTAGAACAATTCTAGCTTATCACAATTCTCAATTGCACTTGTCACAATCCTAGAACAATTCTAGTTTATCACAATTCTCAATTGCATTTGTCACAATCCTAGAACAATTCTAGTTTATCACAATTCTCAATTGCACTTTTTCACAATTCTAGAACAATTCTAGCTTATCACAATTCTCTATTGCACTTTTCACAATCCTAGAACAATTCTAGCTTATCACAATTCTCTATTGCACTTTTCACAATTCTAGAACAATTCTAGTTTCACAGGTGCACATAAGCAAAGTCATGTCCAGTAACATTGTCTCAATAACAATGGCAGGTGGGTGTGTTGGTTTTTCACCCACTAATTTAAAAGCATAGTCCTTCAATAGAAAGCATAGGGCAAAGCCTCTTCCCAGGCCACCATATGGCAAGTGGCCACGGGAGAAGCAAGCAGGCCCATTGTCCATTTACAGTCTTTATATTGCGTATCACCCAAAACAGTCCATTTCAGCTGCAACACTGGAACTGTGTCTGGTGTCTCTGGTGTCATGGTCAGGAGGGACATTGCTGCCATCAGCGTCTGAAGGGCTGCTGACATCTGGCTGGTCTCTCTGGACTGTTGTCTGGTCCTTCTCTTGGATCCCCAGGTTACAAATGTCTCTGGTGGGGATGAACTCTACTGCTGGATCTGCACCTAGGAAGGAATGTACCCAGGGCCCAACTTGGGCCTTTCCAAATGCCATCCAGGCCTTTCCACATCACAGTGGAAACAAAGTTGTTGTCAAAAAGATCAAAAGTCAGACAAAAGTTAGTCTGTCACTTAGCTGCACTTTCTCTGTATGCCCGAAGTGCATTGCTAAGGTAAAAGGCAAAGAATTTAAAAATGTAAAACCAAAATAATTTAAAAGTGTAAAACCGAAATAGATTAAAAATATAAAACCAAAATAACTTTAAAATGTAAAATCAAAATACTTTGAAGATGCAAAATCAAAAATGTTTTAAAATGTAAAATCAAAATTTAAAAATTGTAAGCAATCACATATCCCAAAATTCCCTTCTCTTGTTTAGAAGAGAAGATCTTGGGGATAGTCTGTGCAGTAATGACTTTACTAGAACACTCGGCTATATCCCTGAATTCTTTTGCCTAAAAATCAAAGTTTGAATTTCTGATACCGAATTGTACTCCAGGAGTGTGAATCAATAAATCTGATATTACTTTTCCTCCTGGGTCAAAGATCACACACTGTCTATTTATTCTAGTGATTAAAACAGCAATTTTCCAACCCATTCTAAACATAAACACTGTTTTATAAGTACCCGTAGGGGGTTGGGAAATCAAGCTCACCTGTGGAAGTGGAAAATCCACGAGGTAAGAAAAGAGGAGTTTCAACTCTCCAAAGACGATCCTAGCAGTTTTACAAGTATAAAACTCCACTCTCTCTAACTGCAAGATCTTATCCCTGTAAGATTTCTTAGAAATTAACTGAACTGTATTTTTAAAACTTTTCTGATTATACTCAATACCCCACAATTCCTTTTTGCCTTGGGGCATAAAGCCTACTCCGGTCCTTTGAAATGAAGACACAGGAGTTTTAAATGGATTAATGGGCAGTGCTGATGATATTATCGCCCTTCCTTTTCCTCCTCCCCCTTCTCCCTTGGCCCAAGAAGGTGAGGCAGAGGGAAGAAGAATTGGAAAATCCCCCAAAGGCTGATTCAAAATCAAACCTGAGCTTTGCACATAAAAAGAACTAAACTTCTTCTCAATGGAAGAGTAATCAATAAATTCCTTAAAACAACAATGCAGGAGGTAAACCAACAAAATGCTAAGAAGAATTTCTACAACTGAAATCCATGTGGTTCGTTTATTTCCTTCCTTAGTTTCAGCCACTGGTTTGAACTCTTCCTGTTCTATCTGTAGTAACCTAGCTTTTTCTTCTTTCTCTAGCTCAATCTGTAGTTTAACCTGCAATTCCAGCAACTCTTGCTGTGGCATTTCGTACTCTATACTGTCATACATACGCATTAGCTCTAGGTTGCTCCCTCTCCGAGCTATATTTAATGGGTGTGGGGATAGCCTTCTCGGAGCTTGATTACAAGCTTCCTGCTGTTCTTCAGTGGTGATCTTTGTTAAAAGATCTTCCATCTGGCTCTTTAACCTCTTGATATAAGCATTATGTTCAGCTGTGTCCTTGAGTCTGATCCCAGATTTACCTGGGTCCATATTGCTTCTCTGTCTTCCCTCTTAAGTGGCGTTTCTACCGGATCTTTCAGAATCTTAATTCTGAATATTAAATATTTTCAAAACCTGATAATTTCTGATGCGTCCACGTTGAGCGCCATTTGTAGCGTGCTCTCCTGGCAGTTACAATTACTAGTCTGTCCTAGATCCACCAGAGCACCTTTGACCACTGTCCTTTGCAGTGTGAACTCTACCCGGCTCGCCTCCTCTGAGGCCTTCTAAGGTCTCTGGCCACAATCTCTTGAATCTATAGCTTAATAACCGGTAGCGCACTCAAGAACAACCACGTGTAATCTTAAAAGCCTTTATTATACCTACTCACATAATGCCCTGACTTGATGCCCTGACTTGTTGGTTCCCAAGTGAACACCTGGTCAGAAGACCCATGTGTTCACTACCAAAACCCTTACCTCTTTTGGCTACCCATCTTGGCTTGGCCACCCAGGCTGGGGAGCCAGGGTGAACAGCACGAGGTTAAAGAGGGCAGTTGCTGCCTGCAGTGGGCTTATATAGGGCCTGTGAGGTCACACACACAGCCAATCAGCGAGAGAGTCACCCATTACCTCAATATGGCCAGGATCCCGCCCAAGGGCAGTCCTAATATCCACAGAAATTACTTCCGGGCCTCAATCTCCCGATGCACTGTGTCCGCCCATTTAAAGGGCCCTAACACTCCGGCCTCTACAGATAGAAGGTAGTCCATTTATTTTACGGAGTTATTCATAAATATCAGTTATATATAAAAATATACATATTTATTAGATATATATATATGTATAACTCTGTATATAAATATATATATACATAAGCTCTATATATTATATATTTATACACATATATGCTTACACATAAATATATGCATATATACATAAATATATATGCATATATTTCTTTTAATAGATAAAATGAGCATTGACTTTTTAAATATAACATATATACCTAAATGAATGGGCATGTCAATACCTTGCTAATTAGCTCAGTAAATAAATGAACATAATCAGATTGCCTATAAATGGTGGATCTCTAGTTCAGACAGTGCAAGCACTGCTCTAACACATGTACAAGAGATATGTATGTTTATAACCTCATAGAGACACATGCATAACCACAGACAAATCTCTCAAAACAGACACATTTGTCTGGCATGTGTTGTTTGTGCCTGGGATTTGCCATTGTGGGTGATCTGATTATATACATTTGTTTATTGAACTAATTATTATATTGTTAACAAATACAGATCCTGATCTCTAACCTCTCTTCTAAAGAATTTGGTCTACTACTTGATGCTAAAGGAAAGACTGCATCTCTCTCCCAGACTTTCACCTTCTTCCCCCTTACCTCATCATTTGCCACACACAGGCATGGTACTGGTTGCCATGGTGATACACTTATCTCCATGGCAATAAATCATCACAATCTATGGAAAGCCATGTCCATTGCCTCCTAATAGAAAAATTGTGGGCTCCAATTAAGCCATTTGGAGCCCTTGAGTGGCATGGTATGCAGTGACAGATGAAGAATTTCATTTGTGCAAAAAAAGAGAAAGAAAATGAGTGTTAATGACATGAAAAAGGAGAAAGCAGAGCTTTAGACAATCATCTCCCCAAAAATAAAGAATCCACCATATGAGGGAAAGAAAGCAAGGGAACAGCTGCAGGAGTTGCTAAAGACTGGTTAGGGCTCTCTTGATGGAGCTGAAATGATTGGATGCAAAAATTGGGGCTCCATATCCTAAACCCCAGGAAATCATCAAGGCACCATTTCCCTAGAATCTGCCAACACATCTAATGCTTATTTTCAAGAACTGCCACCAGACATGGATGGTACTGTGAACAAATTGGAACTCCATTACACTATAGACCACTTCCAGTTTACCAATATTTTCTGATTTCACAGAATATGAGAAAGCAGTGGCATAGGTCTCTTAGGTATTTTTCTCTTAGATATTTTCCTTTTTAGATATTGACATTTCAACTTAAAAAGTGGCTATTCAGAGCCCCATTCCTGCATGACCATTGAAAGCAGATCATGAGTTAATTTGGATGATCACAATGCAACATTTTAGATATAAAACTAATGTTAGTCTATGTTGGTATCAATGACAGAACTGGAGGTTTTCACAGAATCAAAGAATTAATAGCATAAAGAAACAACATACAAGATTGTGTGTGTGTGTGCATAAACATACATATATTTGGATAAAGGTAGATATTGACACTGGTGAAACCTATTGATTTTTCTCATGTTGATGATTCTAAATATAAATGAAGTATATTTTATATTATAAAAATATAAAATTAAAAGAGAAATGAAAGAAATTCAAATTCATGTATTCCCTGAAATTACCCATCAACCCTTTGGAGATGATAGAACGATTCCAAATTAAGAACTTCCAAATTTTAGTTTAATCTATTTCTTTATGATTTTTACCACTATAACATCCCCCCAAATCTTTATCTAGATTCTACTCGAAGAGGGTATGTAGGGATGGAGTCCACGAGCTTTGTTGAACTTGGACAGATGTTTATAGTAAAGGCTTTGTGGTGCTCTGGAGAAGGGGGAAAAATAAATCACAGAAATCCAGAATTCTATTGAATAACCCAAGAGACAAGAGTTCATGAAGGACCCAACAACTTTCCAAGATTCATGGATTCACAGATTTAGACCATGAAAAGAGCTTTCCAATCATTTAGACCAGTGGTCCTCAAACTTTTAAAATAGGGGGCTAGTTCACTGTCCCTCAGACTGTTGGAGGGCCAGACTATAGTAAAAACAAAAACTCACACTCTACCTCATTGCCTCAGCCCATTTGCCATAACCCAGCAGGCTGCATAAGCGTCCTCAGTGGGCCGCATCTGGCCCGCGGGCCATAGTTTGAGAACCCCTGATTAGACCAACTCTCATTTTACAGATGAAGCTAACCATTTCACTTTGGGATTCACTGACAGCAACTTTTTCCCACCTCCAAAATTTTAAGACCAAAAGTTCATCTTTGCAACTTCCCATCATGCTCTTAATTCTCCCCCTAAGGCTATAAAGAACAAATGTAATTCCTCCTTTATTTGCCCACATTTTAAATATTTGAATAAAACTATCATTCTTCCTCACTCCACCCAG